>NC_143036.1:54667500-54967500 GCF_057628025.1 Oncorhynchus mykiss
ATGCAGCAGGCAGGCTATGTGATGCTGATGGACTACCTGCAGAACAACTTCAGGGAGCAGCAGCAGCAGTTCTTGGGCCAGGTCTTCTCCTCCTACACTGGAACAGAGGAGGTCCTCACTCCCAGTATGTATCCGTAACTCTTCACCCTGAACCCGAGCCTCTAACCCCTGACCCTCACACTCCTTCTACACAGGCACAGTCAAGGTCTTCACCCCCAGTTCGTACCTGTAGGCTATACCCTGAACCCTAACCTCTAACCCTAGACCCCTAATCCTCACCCTCACCTTACACTGGCAAAGAAGGAGGTCCTCACTCCTAGCATGTACCCTTAACCTATAACCCCTGACCTCTAAACCTTTATGTTTAACCCCTAACTCTAACTGGTCTTCACCTTTTTCTCACACAGGGACAGAGGATGTTCTCTTTTATAGTATGTACCTGTTTTACTTTAATGCCTGACCCCTGACCCTTATCTACCCACTGACCCCAACACCTGACCCCTAACCTTTAGCACCCACCCTAACTACCAGATACTGACCCTACTCCTGGCTCCTCTCTTCTCCCAAACGTGACCTCTGTAAAACCATAGCATGATGATTCAGACACACTCACACTGAGCTGTACTGTAACACTAACAGGCCATACCGTGAAGTAGGAACTAGCGGCAAAAAGCCCCCGGTCTTGTAACCAGTCACATAGGGAAGATCTCAATTGCAGACTCCTCGTTCCTCTTTTCCTCGTCTCCTTCTCAAAAACCCATTGGATGAGAAAGCCAGAGGTCCTGCCCCTGGGACCTTCTCCTCCAATGGGTTTTGAGAACGGAGTGCAGGCCGCGAGGAGTATGCAATTGAGATTCTCCTATATTTTCAGTGTTTCGTGATGTTTTAGAGCCCACTCCCAAGGTCTTTCGAGTGCAGCTCATCAAAAGCCCTCTCCCTCCCTCGCTCTCATTCTCACTCTTTCTCACCCAAATAAGCACTCTGGGTTGCTAGGAAACCTGACTTTGTAATTCCCCCTCTTTCAGTGTAGCAATTTATTTAACATGTTCTCTTTTTTGAAATTGCAATATGCCTGTTCATAAATGCTAAATGCTAAAAGCATGGATATCTATCCCCTTTCCATATCTATATCCAAAATGTCTCCCTTCACCTCTTCCTTTCCCTCTTCTAGTGTTGCTCTAAGAGAGACGTCGTTGTCGACCGACATGTTTTCCTTAGGAAAGCTCAATCCCAATATCCCATTGTCTCCCGTGCTAAAAATGGACATATTCCCAATCTGACAACGTTGATAACCAGACACAAACATACATATGTTATCATCAGAGATCATATTGGACGTAATCTAACCTCATTCTTCTGTCTTCTCCAGTGTGCAGCTCGGCGCCTCAGAACATGCAGGCGGATGCCCAGAACGACACTACCATCATGGTGATGTGGGAGCGCCCCCGTGTGGTGTATGACACCACCATCGACTGGTACTCTGTCACCTACCAGCGGCTGCAGGACCAGGACCAGCCTAAACACGAGTACCGCACCGACGGAGACCAGGACGTGGTAATACACCTGTCTACTTATCCATCTACTGTTACATACCTGTCAGTGCTTGAAGGGACACTACTTGTCTGTCTGTGGATCATCTCTCTCACTCTCTCTGTCTCTCTCCTTCACTCGTTCTCTCGCTCTCTCTCGCTTGTTCTCTTATGATTATTTTCTGAATGACTGTAAGATGTAAATAGTGTGTTGTTCCTGGAGACTGTTGCCATAGTGATAACCCCAAAAATACCTGTAATCCATCTGGCCAGAGGTGTACACTATACAATATCAATACAGCTGTGATTGTTTTTGTTGTGTGTGCGATGGTTTGTATTCACCTGACCTGATGTGCCTTCTCACACAAATCGATAGCATTGCATGTTAATCAGAAATCAATCTCATCTGTTAAATAGGGTGAAAGAAAGCTGAGACAAGCAACTGACTGTCGCTACAGTGATTGGCTGACTTATTGATGAGTGCGATTGGCTGATGCATTGATGAGTTGACTGACATGTTACTGATCACTCACCCTCTCTCAGGGGGCCATCATCCCCGGTCTCCTGTCCAACAGCAGCTATGTGGTCCAGGTGGTAGCTGTCTGCACCAATGGCCTGACGGGACGCTGGAGTGACCAGATTATAGTGGACATGCCTCAGGAGGACCCGGGTGAGACCAGCTATAATCTCAGCACCCACAACCAAACATTTTAGTGTTCAGGCTGGCATGAGAGATCAGATTCTAAAAATGATTTTTAGTCCAGGAAAAAGTTGAATCTGTGTCCATCGTTAGCCTATTCCACTGAGATTCATATGAGAGAGTAAAGAGCTTAGGTTAACGGACTTGAAAGTAAGTACGAAAGTTATCAAAATAGTTGTACTCATCATGATAACAGTTGTCTTATATATATATATATATATACCCATTCTCTTTTCTCCAGAGATTGAGTCTGATCCAGGCAATACAGAACCTGAGGATATATTGGAACCAGTGGATATATTGGGACAAGTAGACCAGAACCCAGTAGAAGAGAGCAGAACCAGAGAGGATCGCCAGCAGATTTTCCCTGACCAGCCCTCCACCACTGCTGCCTCCCAAGTGAGCTCTGTGCCTGTACCACCAGGGACCAGAGATGACCAGAACCGGATCGACCAGGACCCTGTGAACCAGTCCAGGATGGACAAGCCCAAGAAGGACCCGACCAGGAAGGACAAGAAGAAGCAGCGTATCCCTCCGCACCGCCCCTTCACCAGCGCCGCCTCCAACGGCAAGAGCGCCACCTGGGTCACCATGGTGACCGACCAGCCGGGCTTTCTGATTCCCGTCTCCCGGACGACCAGCCCACCTCCTGTCCGCCGGCAAATCACAGAGGAGGCCTCATTATCGTGGTCGCCTCAGCAGATCCGGAACCAAAACCGTGGTTCCGCTGCCCAGAAACCTGAAGTTTCCGGTATCGGCCTGCTACCCCCAGAGAGCGATATGTACACCCCTCCGGCGGGGGGCATGGTGGTCACTGATGTTTACTACGAGGACATTGTCAACACCACTGCCTTAGAGTTCACGACTACGCCATCTAAAACAACACTGAACAAAACACTGGATTATAGAGTTCTCAGTCCTGTTACTGCCAGACCTAAAGTCACAATGAAAGGAGAGGACAGGGGCTTGGTTTTGACCTCCAGGCGGTCTGATAACAGAGTTAGCACAGTGACAAGGGCCACCCCTATTCAACAGACCCCGGTTTCTGTAACCTCAACTCCCTCTGTGCCCTGGATCAGACCCAGGACTTCAAGTCCCAGCAACTCCCTCTCACCGGCCTACGGCACCTCCACTACCTCAGGCCTCGTCAAGGTCTTACAGCTCACCACCCAGCCCATATTCACCGGTAAGAAACATATTACACATTACCTTTATGCCTTTGCCTCTCCTCCTGTTGCCAAAGCGTGGCACTGTATAGTGCACTCTTACATTGTTTGGTTGTGTGGTGGTTGTTTGATGGATGAATGATGGTTGTATAGCGGTTGTTTGATGGTTGTATGATGGCTGTGTGACCTGTACCTCTCTGCTGCTGTGCTGTCGATAAGGGTGATATTGCCGCTTAGACCTACGATGGTGATAATGATGGTGGTGAAGGGACTGGCGCTCTACTGGCTGGTGGTGGTTACGCTGGTGATGTGCTGTAACAGTCCGGCTCTTTGTGTCTATAGTGATCTGCCCTTTTCAACTTCTCTCTCATCCTTTGGCTGCCCGGCGCTTCATACTGGTTCACACTGGTACTTCAGAGATCCATGTCTCCTACCGGTACCCAGCGGTGGTGGGTATTCCTCTGCCAGTCTGTCTTCCTTCCCCTTGAATCATAAAGATTCACATCTTATGTCTTCTTCTGGGACTCTTTACCCGCCTTGCTGTGTGTGAGCTGGCTGCTCCTCCCTGACTCCAGTCTGCCCTCTGGTGGCTGCTTTGTATAACCACTCAGACTCTGTGGTTCTTATGCTCCTCACTGGTGGTCTGGTGTGTTGTTAAGTATTCAGTTTAGTGCTTATTTTCACACTCAGTCTGACCAGACCGGCCTCTCTGTTCCAGTCGGTACCAGCTTTCAGAGGGGGACTTGGGTACAGCAGCCCACAGAACCTCCCAACTTCCCAGCCCCATACCCCTCTGTCTCCCACTCTGAAGAGGATTATCTCACACCCTCCCAAGGGGGCTACACCACCTTGCACCCTTCTCTCAGCCATTCAGAAGAGACACCAACCCTCTACCTGTCTGTCACCCCCTCTGTCTGCCCCTCTGAAGAGGACTCCAGGTCGGACAGACAGGCTGTGACCTCTCAGGTTGGGCAGACAGACATCAGTGGGTCCGGCTCTGACCTCTATGGGGACGGGGTCACCCTAGGTCAGGGCTGGCCGAGAGGGGCAACACTTTCCCTTGAGACGGTTCACTCACACCGGCCTCAGCCATGGACACAACAGAGGGAGAGACACAGGAAGAGAGCAGTGGTGACTTAGGGCGTCTTTCTTCCATCTTCTACGTTGAGAGTGAGACTGGTAGTGGTGTGTCCGAGGTGGACAGAGCAGGGGCCAATCCTCAGGGTTCTGTGGTGCTGGGGGAGGCTAGTGGGTCTGGAGATAGAAGTGGAGAGGTCCTAGTGGAGCTGCCCAGCGCTGGTCGTAGTTACTGGATATTGGAAACTGGAACACGCTGTTGTACATGTCGATCCAGAGCATCCCACGTGAAGATCTACGTGTCCCTGTTCTCCCTGACAGCAGGGCTGTGGAAGAGCTGAGGAAAGGTAACATACACTCAGGAATCTCCAATCATGGTTGGCGGGTTAGGTGGTGTTATTTGGAGAGTAATATGAGATTTCCTTGCATATGAGAGGAATTATGATTATGGTATTTGTACTCAATGATGTGGTAACAGATTTCCTACTGATTGAAATAAAGGATGTTTCTTTAAATTCAGGGTGTGTGCGTGTGCATACAAGTCTGTAAATAGTAACCGATTCTTCCTCCCCCCCAGAGATCAGTAACAGCAGCCATGAGTCAAGGGTAGAAATGGTGGGAAGTGTTGCTGAGAGGGAGAAGAGGACAGTGGTCCCTCTGGCTGTGGTATCCACCCTCACCATTATCTGTCTCCTGGTCCTGGTGGGCATCCTCATCTACTGGAGGTACGATTAGCACACTGCACTGTTATCAGTTTTGTAATTTTATCAGTAACTTACTGTATAAACTGAATACAGTAGATTACTGTACAATCCACAGTAAAATACGGTGCATTTGTTTTACAGCACACTGTAAGACCTTTCTATAATTTCAAAACCTATGAAATGCACAGTAAAATACTGTAAACATGAATAACCTTCTGGACGGTTGACAGTATTAATTATGGTGCATTCTGGTGAAATATTGTGTGAGAAGAATCTCTGGCTCATGGAGTTGATCAGGCTGTTGATTGTGGCCTGTGGAATGTTGTCCGACTCCTTCTCCCATGGCTGTGCGTAGTTACTGGATATTGGCGGAAACTGGAACACGCTGTCGTACATGGCGATCCAGAGCATCCCAAACATGCTCAATGGGTGACATGTCTGATGATTATGCAGGCCATGGAATAACTGGGACATTTTCAACTTCCAAGAATCGTGTACAGATCCTTGTGACATGGAGTCATGCATTATCATGCTGAAACGTGAGGTGATGGCGGCGGATGAATGGCACGACAATGGGCCTCAGGATCTCGTCACAGCATCTGTGCAATTAAATTGTCATTGATAAAATGCAACTGTGTTCGTTGTCCATAGCTTATTCCTGCCCCTACCTAACCCCTCCACCACCCCCCCTCTTCGGAGGACAAATATCTTAGCTGTAAAAAAAAAAAAAAAAATCTAATTAAATATTTTTCTACATATACATTTAACATATTCTATATATAACAACAATACATTACCAAACAAACTCTTTAATCCCAACCCTCAGCCACTCTCAGCCCATCCCACCTATATCACCATAGACCAACCCTCAGCCACTCTCAGCCCATCCCACCTATATCACCATAGACCAACCCTCAGCCACTCTCAGCCCATCCCACCTATATCACCATAGACCAACCCTCAGCCACTCTCAGCCCATCCCACCTATATCACCATAGACCAACCCTCAGCCACTCTCAGCCCATCCCACCTATATCACCATAGACCAACCCTCAGCCACTCTCAGCCCATCCCACCTATATCACCATAGACCGCCCTTGTTAGGTTTCCATGTGCCATATATGTTTTCAATTGCACTGTGATGTTTCAAAAAATGTTTGAATCTTTCTAATCGTATATTTGTGATCTCAAGATGCAAACCTTTCCTACGAGTATTATATAATTTTTTGGACTGGCTATGGCTTTCCAGATCGCCCAACAGTATTTGTGAGGTTAATTTTAAGTGCATTTTGTGATTTTTTTTAACCACTCCTGATCCTGTGACCAGAAACAAGCTACATAGGGGCAATACCAGAATAAATGATCTATTGATTCTGTCTCTTCGCAACAAAGTCTACAAACTTGAGATTGTTGAATGCCCCATATACATATATATATATATATATATATATATATATATATATATATAAATATATATATACATATAGCATTCTGTTGGTGGCAAGAATTGTATATAATAATTGAAACTGAAAAGTGTTGAGTCATAAACCATGTGCCATGGAATTGGTACATCGAAAATCTCCTCCCATTTACTTTGCAACCTGTACGGCGCAGCTGTCAACATTTTTGTCCTCAGATGAAACTGGTATATTTTTCTATTTATGCCAGTTCCTTTCAGTCAATTGTTATTTTTAATATATGGCAGGCAAACAAATTCCTTACTGTAACGATCGTCTGTTGAAGAAGGTGTGGACCAAAGCGCAGCGTGGTAAGTGTTCATTCTGTAACGATCGTCTGTTGAAGAAGGTGTGGACCAAAGCGCAGCGTGGTAAGTGTGCATTCTGTAACGATCGTCTGTTGAAGAAGGTGTGGACCAAAGCGCAGCGTGGTAAGTGTTCATTCTGTAACGATCGTCTGTTGAAGAAGGTGTGGACCAAAGGGCAGCGTGGTAAGTGTTCATTCTGTAACGATCGTCTGTTGAAGAAGGTGTGGACCAAAGCGCAGCGTGGTAAGTGTTCATTCTGTAACGATCGTCTGTTGAAGAATGTGAGGACCAAAGCGCAGCATGGTAAGTGTTCATTCTGTAACGATCGTCTGTTGAAGAAGGTGTGGACCAAAGTGCAGCGTGGTAAGTGTTCATTCTGTAACGATCGTCTGTTGAAGAAGGTGTGGACCAAAGTGCAGCGTGGTAAGTGTTCATTCTGTAACGATCGTCTGTTGAAGAAGGTGTGGACCAAAGCGCAGCGTGGTAAGTGTTCATTCTGTAACGATCGTCTGTTGAAGAAGGTGTGGACCAAAGTGCAGCATGGTAAGTGTTCATTCTGTAACGATCGTCTGTTGAAGAAGGTGTGGACCAAAGCGCAGCGTGGTAAGTGTTCATTCTGTAACGATCGTCTGTTGAAGAAGGTGTGGACCAAAGCGCAGCGTGGTAAGTGTTCATTCTGTAACGATCGTCTGTTGAAGAAGGTGTGGACCAAAGCGCAGCATGGTAAGTGTTCATTCTGTAACGATCGTCTGTTGAAGAAGGTGTGGACCAAAGGGCAGCGTGGTAAGTGTTCATTCTGTAACGATCGTCTGTTGAAGAAGGTGTGGACCAAAGCGCAGCGTGGTAAGTGTTCATTCTGTAACGATCGTCTGTTGAAGAAGGTGTGGACCAAAGCGCAGCGTGGTAAGTGTTCATTCTGTAACGATCGTCTGTTGAAGAAGGTGTGGACCAAAGCGCAGCGTGGTAAGTGTTCATTCTGTAACGATCGTCTGTTGAAGAAGGTGTGGACCAAAGCGCAGCATGGTAAGTGTTCATTCTGTAACGATCGTCTGTTGAAGAAGGTGTGGACCAAAGCGCAGCGTGGTAAGTGTTCATTCTGTAACGATCGTCTGTTGAAGAAGGTGTGGACCAAAGGGCAGCGTGGTAAGTGTTCATTCTGTAACGATCGTCTGTTGAAGAATGTGAGGACCAAAGCGCAGCATGGTAAGTGTTCATTCTGTAACGATCGTCTGTTGAAGAAGGTGTGGACCAAAGTGCAGCGTGGTAAGTGTTCATTCTGTAACGATCGTCTGTTGAAGAATGTGAGGACCAAAGTGCAGCGTGGTAAGTGTTCATTCTGTAACGATCGTCTGTTGAAGAATGTGAGGACCAAAGCGCAGCATGGTAAGTGTTCATACTCTTATTTCAACTGAACACTAAATAACAAAATAACAAAGAGAATGAACGAAAACCGAAACAGTCCTGTCAGGTGCAGAAACACAAAACAGAAAATAACTACCCACAAAAACCCTGCAGGAAAAAGCTACCTAAGTATGGTTCCCAATCAGAGACAACGATAGTCAGCTGTCCCTGACTGAGAACCATACCCGGCCAAAACAAAGAAATACAAAAACATAGAAAAAGGAACGCAAATCACACCCTGACCGAACCAAAATAGAGACATGAAAAGCTCTAAAGTCAGGACGTGACACCTACCTTCTCCCTTTTCCACTTGCCTCCATTTTTTTGGTAGTGCTGCAATCAGTTGGTTGTACATTTGGATTGAGCAGATATTCCCAAATACTTTCGATAACTGCATGTGACATAACTCCTTTTCTATTCATAAGATCATTCATAAATATAATACAATTTATCATTTTTTCCATAAAGAATGTTTTTTATTAATCAATATATTTGAGTTTAACCATAACATTTGTTGTAATATTTGTCCTCTTTTCTGGAGGATAAAACTGAAATTGTAACCAGTTTTGTATGGTTTGTTTAAGGGCGATAATTTCATTTTCAATTAGTCAAAAATTAGAAATTGTAATCTGTATGAATGCAAAAAAGCCATTTTAGAACAAAGGATGAGCTTTTCTTAATAATCTACTGGAGAACCATTTTGGGTTTAAGTATAACTTATGTATGAGTGAAGCTTTTAGTGAGAGGTTTAAAGCTTTAATATTTAATCATTTTAGCCCCTAAACTCATTCATTATATAAATAAGCACATTTAATTTAGTCTGGTTTAGCATTCCAAATAAAATGAAATAATTTTTGCTCATATGATTTAAAAACGAATGATCTGGAGGAGGCAATGCCAAGAGTAAGTAAGTAAACTGTGATAGGACCAAAATAGTTAATCAATGTGATTATTCCATAAATAGACAACTATTTACCTCTCCATGGTTGCAGAATCTTATCTATTTTTGCTAACTTTCTATTAAATTAATTGTGGTAAGATCATTTATATTTTTTGAGATGTGAATACCAAGTATGTCTACTTCGCCATCCGCCCATATTATTGGTAAACTACCAGGTAGTGTAAACATTGTCTTTTTTAACAATCCAATACATAATATGGTACAATTGTCATAATTAGGTTTTAATCCAGAGGCTGGAAAAGTCATCAAGTTCTTCAATGAGACTGAGCAGGGATCCAGATTGCAGATTTAAGAAAAAAAATAAGAGTCATCAGCATACATTGACACTTTTGTTTTTATCCCCTGGATTTCTAACCCCTTGATGTTCTTGTTGGATCTAATTTTAATAGCTAGCATTTCAATGGCCATAATAAACAGGTATGGAGACAACGGACAGCCTTGTTTTACTCCTCTTAAAAGCTCAATACTTTCTGAGAAGTAACCATTGTTTACTATTTTACATCTGGGGTTGCTGTACATAACTTTAACCCATTGTATAAGAGATTCACCAAAATTAAAGTATTCCAGGCATTTATATATCAATTATAATCATACTTTATCAAACGCCTTTTCAAAATCTGCTATGAAGACCAGACCTGGTATCTTCAATGTTTCATAATGTTCAATTGTTTCAAGTAATTGTCGTATATTATCTCCAATATATTGTCCAGGTAAAAAACCCACTGAACATTATCTGGTATAACCTTTTTTATTCTAAATGCTATGCATTTCGCCGGGATTTTCACATCACACCATTGAAGTGTTAGAGGCCTCCCGTTTTTAAATGGACTGGATCTTTATACTTACCACCTGGGTCCTGTTTTAGTAGTAATGAAATCAGACCTTCTTGTTGAGTCACTGAAAGTTTACCACTTGTATAAGAGTAATAAAACATGCTAATAATGGATCTTTGAGTACATCAAAAAAAGGTCTGATATACCTCTACTGGTATACCGTCAAGCCCTGGTGTTTTTACAGACTGAAAAGATTTTATTGGCTCAAAAAGTTATTCTTCTCTAAGTTGGCCTTCACACCAGTCATTCTGTAAATTTGTTAATTAAACATTATTATTATTAAAATAAATCCTTACAGTTAACATCTTTCAGTGGAAATGGAGGAGACTGGAAAGAAAACATGCTTAAAATATTTTGCTTCCCCTTTCAAAATATAATTTGTTGAATCATGGATTACTCCATCATGTGTAACGAGTTTCTGTAAAATCTTTTTGGTAGAATTTCTGTGGTGAAGATTCAACACAAATTGTGTGTATTTTTTCAGCATTTTCCATCCAATTCACTTTATTTTTGTATTACATTACACTTAATCGTTCTTGAATAAGTACCTCCATTTCTATTTGTTTTTCCTCTAACCTAATTTGTGCCTATATCGTACAGTTTCCATTACCATCAACCTGCGCTGTTACCATCTACTTCCTCTATTTCCTTTATTAGTCTAATCTCTTTTGACCTAAACCGCTTTTGTTTTAATGATGAGTATTGTATTGAATGGCCTCTAAAAGTACATTTAAAAGTGTCCCATACAATAAGGGGATCTGCTGTACCTACAGTGCCTTGCGAAAGTATTCAGCCTCCTTGAACTTTGCGACCTTTTGCCACATTTCAGGCTTCAAACATAAAGATATAAAACTGTATTGTTTTGTGAAGAATCAACAACAAGTGGGACACAATCATGAAGTGGAACGACATTTATTGGATATTTCAAACTTTTTTAACAAATCAAAAACTGAAAAATTGGGCGTGCAAAATTATTCAGCCCCTTTACTTTCAGTGCAGCAAACTCTCTCCAGAAGTTCAGTGAGGATCTCTGAACGATCCAATGTTGACCTAAATGACTAATGATGATAAATACAATCCACCTGTGTGTAATCAAGTCTCCGTATAAATGCACCTGCACTGTGATAGTCTCAGAGGTCCGTTAAAAGCGCAGAGAGCATCATGAAGAACAAGGAACACACCGGGCAGGTCCGAGATACTGTTGTGAAGAAGTTTAAAGCCGGATTTGGATACAAAAATATTTCCCAAGCTTTAAACATCCCAAGGAGCACTGTGCAAGCGATAATATTGAAATGGAAGGAGTATCAGACCACTGCAAATCTACCAAGACCTGGCCGTCCCTCTAAACTTTCAGCTGATACAAGGAGAAGACTGATCAGAGATGCAGCCAAGAGGCCCATGATCACTCTGGATGAACTGCAGAGATCTACAGCTGAGGTGGGAGACTCTGTCCATAGGACAACAATCAGTCGTATATTGCACAAATCTGGCCTTTATGGAAGAGTGGCAAGAAGAAAGCCATTTCTTAAAGATATCCATAAAAAGTGTCGTTTAAAGTTTGCCACAAGCCACCTGGGAGACACACCAAACATGTGGAAGAAGGTGCTCTGGTCAGATGAAACCAAAATTGAACTTTTTGGCAACAATGCAAAACGTTATGTTTGGCGTAAAAGCAACACAGCTGAACACACCATCCCCACTGTCAAACATGGTGGTGGCAGCAGCATGGTTTGGGCCTGCTTTTCTTCAGCAGGGACAGGGAAGATGGTTAAAATTGATGGGAAGATGGATGGAGCCAAATACAGGACCATTCTGGAAGAAAACCTGATGGAGTCTGCAAAAGACCTGAGACTGGGACGGAGATTTGTCTTCCAACAAGACAATGATCCAAAACATAAAGCAAAATCTACAATGGAATGGTTCAAAAATAAACATATCCAGGTGTTAGAATGGCCAAGTCAAAGTCCAGACCTGAATCCAATCGAGAATCTGTGGAAAGAACTGAAAACTGCTGTTCACAAATGCTCTCCATCCAACCTCACTGAGCTCGAGCTGTTTTGCAAGGAGGAATGAGAAAAAAATTCAGTCTCTCGATGTGCAAAACTGATAGACATACCCCAAGCGACTTACAGCTGTAATCGCAGCAAAAGGTGGCGCTACAAAGTATTAACTTAAGGGGGCTGAATAATTTTGCACGCCCAATTTTTCAGTTTTTGATTTGTTAAAAAAGTTTGAAATATCCAATAAATGTCGTTCCACTTCATGATTGTGTCCCACTTGCTGTTGATTCTTCACAAAAAAATACAGTTTTATATCTTTATGTTTGAAGCCTGAAATGTGGCAAAAGGTCGCAAAGTTCAAGGGGGCCAAATACTTTCGCAAGGCACTGTATTTTTAAATATGGATCATTATTTGGCCCATACAGATTAATTAGCCAGATATGTTTTTGGTCCAATAGAATATTTAAAATAATCCATCTTCCTTGCAGATCTGTCTGCACAATCGGATCAACATTTGTATGAATTAATGTAATCACCCCTTTTGAGTGTCTTTGACCATGACAAAAATATATTTCTCCCTCCCAGTCCTTTTTCCACCCAACCTCATCTATATTTATAGAATGAGTTTCCTGTAAACAGTAGATATTATATTCTCTCTTATAGCCATGTAAAAATGTATCTTTTTTATTATCTGCTAAGCCATTACAATTATAACTTGCTACACTTATTTCCCCACTTTCCATAATGATACCTAAGTTTCAATTATACTTACCACAACCAATGTTTGTGAATGTACCATTAAAAAGCATCATGATGATTATGTCCATATAGCTGTACCATAATAATTTGCACTGTTAAATATACTGTAGCTGCAACTTCATAAACCTCCAATTGTCCTAATATTCCACCCACTAAAACCTCCAGCATTCAGCAGCATTCAGAATTGTGGAGTAAAAGCATGCCCAAAGTAAACTGCCTGCTACTCAGGCCCAGAAGCTAGGATATGCATATAGTAGATTTGGATAGAAAACACTCTAAAGTTTCCAAAACGGTTAAAATAATGTCTGTGAGTATAACAGAACTGATATGACAGGCGAGGAGGAAAATCAGGAGGCAGGAGGAAAATCCATCCAGGAAGTGCTATTATTTTGAAATGTCTGTTTTTCCATTGAAAGCCTATCCACCATACAAAGACTTATGACCTAGTTCACGATCTCTATGGCTTCCACTACATGTGGCATTGTTTCAGGCTTTTACTCTGAAAAATTAGAGAGAAACAGCACTTTCAATGAGAGGACAGTGGAAATTTCCAGACATGAGTGTGACCGGGAGCGCGCCTTTCTTTGTTCTCCTTTTCTATTTGTTTGTAATTTGTCTGCTGGGCGCTGTTCTCAGATAATCACATGGTTTGCTTTCGCCGTAAAGTCTTTTTCAAATCTGACACCGTGGTTGGATTAACAAGAAGTTCATCTTTAAACCGCACATTTTAGAGTGGCTTTTTATTGTCCCCAGCACAAGATGCACCTGTGTAATGACCATGCTGTTTAATCAGCTTCTTGACATGCCACACCTGTCAGATGGATGGATTATCTTGGCAAAGGAGAAATGCTCACTAACAGGAATATAAACACATTTTGAGATAAATATTTTTTTGTGCATATGAAAAATGTCTGGGATCTTTTATTTCAGTTCATGAAACATTGGACCAACACTTGTGTTTATATGTTTGCTCAGTGTATCTATAGGGAACAGATCGGAGTAGAAGCAGGTCTTTCAATGGCTGAATATGTACTCATATCAATTTGATTTGTTTTGCCCTGTAATCACGGACCGTTTGGAAGCCTTTGATTAGGCCTCTAGAAGTGAAAGTGATATGAAACAACTAGTATTAATTCATATGCAAATGCCTACAGCCAACCTGCTTGCTCTCATCCCTTGTAATTACAGTAAAATACTGTAGTTTTGTAATAGTTTAATAGTCTGTTGTACTGTGTTGTACTGTGTTTCATTGCTCTGTCATCAAGTCACTGTAAATATCTCAGTATTGTATTGGCACTATCCAGAGATATATCATAAGAAATCTTGTTGTAATTGCAAGTAATGGAGAAGCTTTTTACTTGCTATGACTGAGAATTGTTTATCAACCTTGGTTGAATACACTGACTGTAAGTTGCTAAGGACAAGAGCACCCGCTAAATTACCTAAATGTAAAAAGGAAAACTTGCAAAGAATTCTGGGTAATATGTCACTGCATGGGTAATTACAATATACTGTAATTAGATTACAGTCATATTTGTTGGTACTGTAAAATGAATTACTGTTAAATGTATTACAGTAGCTGTACTCTAAAATAAATGACAGTAACTTACTGGCTAATTTCTGCCAGCAAGTTACTGTACATTTTACAGCAAATGCTTTACAGTGTGTGTTCAGATAGAAATATATTGTGTAGAGCAGGTATGATTGTCTGCCCTGTAGAAGTGGGAGTCGTGTCAGCTTTATTCATTATATTTCTATTTGCAACGTTTGTTTAACAGAAACTGCTTCCAGACGGTTGACTTCTTCACCGAAGACACCGCCTCACCCAAAGTCATCTCTGCTTTGTCTTCACCTCTGCTGCCCGCCACAGGTTACCATCGCACACACACACACACACACACACACACACACCACACACATCGTCCATTCATTCATTCCTGTCTGTGTTTCCAGAAGAGCACGAGGCGCTGTCAGTGAAGCAGTTTGTGAAGCACGTGGCAGAGCTCCACCAGACCAACACCTTCTCCAAGGAGTTTGAGGTGAGAGAGACATCAGCCTGATACTACTGTATGTAGGATATATACCGCTCTTAATGCTCCCCAGCAGTATTAACATCACCCAGGCACAGTGTGGTAGTCATGGTTAAGATTTGACCCTCACTGCTTCCTAAAGCTATTCCTTTCTAATCAATAAAAGTGTATGTTTGTTCAGAGTATAACCTAACTCAACACTACTGGTAAGTGAGGCATCCTGTGAAAGGTGGCACTACTGTCTGAAACAGAAACGTTTGTAAATTGGTTAGAGCAACATTTTCGTTTTTGTCTGTAGATGTTACTATGTGTATTAGATGTCCCTATCTGTCTCAGTGTAACTGTTGTGGTTGTGGGTTAGCATGTTGAGGGTGTACTGTATGTTTGGGTGTGAGGGACTACATTACACTGCCTCTGTAGGTAACCGTACTCTAATACACCCTGTACATAGCTATAGAGACACAGAGTTTGGAAAAAAAGCTTTTAGACATTTTAATGGATGCCATGTTCACACCACCCATTCCGAGACAACGTTCCAATGGAATGTTTGGTGTCAACATGGCGTACAGTTTGCAAAACAGGGTGCATCAGTAGGTGACCCTGTCAATAGGCATGCCCACTACCTCCAGACAAATACATACACAGAGAGCTGTTCCTCATGTCTCTGTATCTGCACTGACTGGTCACTGTGTGTCGCCCAACCCCTCATCGCTGTGCTTTCTGCATTCTCACCCCCTCCTCCCCACCACCCTTCCACCTCCCATTCTCACCCCCTACTCCCCCCCCCCCCCACCCCCCATTAGATTGTGACAGAGTGTTATGAGGTAAGACTCCCTTTGTGTTAGATTAGATATGCACACAGTATCAAAGATGTTATCCTGATTCATCAGGACTTCCTGATTCTTTGACCTTTGACCTCAGAATCAGGAAGACCTTTTCTCTTTATCTTATCATTGGAATTGACTGATAGTGTTTTCTTTGTTGCATGGATCACATCTCTGAGTAGCTGTACTGTCTGCTGTCATGTAATTTAGTGCTTTATTGTTTGGTGTGTTCTTGCATGCTACCTTCCATTTGACAATTGGACTTGCGTGTTGGGCACCAGCCAGGTTGTGTGTGTTGGTTCGTAATGGCTGTGTGTGTGTGTGTGTGTGTGTGTGTGTGTGTGTATTGGTCATTCATTGTTCAGGGTTGTGTGACTGAGTGCCTGTGTGTGTTTCTCTGACAGGAGGTGCAGTCGTGCACGGTGGAGATGGGCATCACTACTGACAGCTCCAACCACCCAGACAACAAGAACAAGAACCGATACATCAACATCATGGCCTGTACGTCACACACACTAACTAAAAATAGACACACACACACACACACACACACACACACACACTGACACACACTGACACACACAGACATACACATACACACTATGCATTAACCCTCTTTGTTGTTCTAGATGACCACAGCAGAGTCAAACTGCTGGAAGAGGGAGAAGGTGGAGACTACATCAATGCTAACTTTGTTGATGTAAGTAGCTCCTCTCCTTATCATTCATATCTATATCAACTAGTGAACGTGTACGTACGCTATGTAAAGAGGACTGGTATTAGAAATACAGACTAGGGGTAGTATGGAAGATTGACTGGATGATTGGTTGATTGATTGATCTGTGTGTGTTCCTGTCAGGGTTTTGAGCGTACAAGGGCCTACATCGCAGCCCAGGGACCCCTGAAGTCTGGAACAGAGGACTTCTGGAGGATGGTGTGGCAGGAGAATGTTGGAGTCATCGTCATGATCACCAACCTGTTGGAGAAGGGCCGGGTCAGTTAGTCACACAGATAGACTGCAGGCTGGGGCACTGTGTTGATGTGTCTTATTTTTATACAGTTTGAACAGAAAACATTGGTTCAAGAGGGAAGGAAAATGGAACATAACTCTGTTTGTGAAGTTTTTATCTGACTTTTATATGACTGTTTTGACCATTGTGTGACTGAGGCTCTCTCCCTCTGTGATGTCAGAGGAAGTGTGACCAATACTGGCCAATGGAGAACCAGGAGGAGTACGGTTATTTCCTGGTGACCCTAAAAGACACCAAGACCCTGGCCTACTATACCCGGAGAACCTTTACCGTCAGAGACACCTCACAAAAGGTACCTTCCTGGACACACACACACATCTTGAAGAAGATGCACTGCAGTGCACAGAGCTTCTAGTCTGTTTGACCCTGCCTGCTGTGTGTTGTACCTACAGGCTTCCCAGAGGGGACGCTGTGCTGAGAGGACGGTGGTCCAGTACCACTACACCCAGTGGCCTGACATGGGAGTGCCTGAATACACCCTGCCTGTCATCTCCTTCGTACGGGCCTCGTCCCAGGCCAGGACTCAGGACATGGGCCCTGTCCTTGTACACTGCAGGTGGGCTGGGTGTGTGTGGGAAGGGGGGGGGGGGGGGGGTAATAGCAACCAGGGGGAAAGACTTGGCAAAATATTGCTTGAGAAAGGGTTGAATAACAGTATGCAGATCCAATGGCTTTGTGCAGAAGGTGAATATCCAAGTATTCATTTCTGTAAAGGGAAGCATTGTGTTGTGTGGAACTCTCTCACAAGTATGTTCTGTGTGTGTAGTGCTGGTGTGGGGAGGACAGGGACCTACATCGTGCTGGACAGTATGCTGCAACAGATCCAGGACCAGGGAACGGTCAACATACTGGGCTTCCTCAAACACGTCAGAACACAGAGGAACTACCTGGTACAGACGGAGGTAATGCACACACTTACAGGAGCAGCGTTTCCCAAACTCGGTCCCGGGGAACCCAAGGGGTGCACATTTAGGTTTTTGCACGAGCACTACACAGCCGATTCAACTAATCAAGTCATTATCCAGCCCAGCTGTAGGTGATGTGAGTGAGAGGTCTCTCTCTGTGTTATGTCTCTCTGGTCCTCAGGAGCAGTATGTGTTTATCCACGATGCCCTGGTGGAGGTGATGTGAGTGAGACGTCTCTCTCTGTGTTATGTCTCTCTGGTCCTCAGGAGCAGTATGTGTTTATCCACGATGCCCTGGTGGAGGCCATCATCAGCAGGGACACTCTGGTGACCTCTGACCTGGTCCACTCCTACGTCACTGACCTGCTGACCACTGGGCCCTCCGGGAGGACCCGCATGGAGAGACAGTTTAAGGTCAGAACACACACACACACACAGAGTGGAACCCTACAACCTAGTGTGCTACTTTCTGGGCCCTGACTTGGGACCTGCTCAAACACATTGAGGATACATCCTTGAAGTAATCACTGATCTGGCGTGACTTGATTGGGGAAAGCCATTGAGCAGGAGTGATGGTACTGTGTTGGTAATGTTTACTACTGTCGTGGTATAGCTGGTGAGTCAGCGCAGAGCCAGACAGGCTGACTACGCCGCTGCCCTGAGAGAAGGAAACGCTGACAAAAACAGGACCTCCTCTCTCATGCCGGGTGAGTTGAAGTAGCCAATCACACACAACACGATATACATGTAGTTGGTAAGAGACAGCCATTCAGTCAATACCAGGAAAAGGTTCTCCTTCATCTATGTCTTACCTCAGCTGAGAAGAGGAATAGGCAAAACAACATTTCGATTCAGAGTAATAAACAAATGGAATACTTTATCTGAGAAACACCAGAACATTTTTAATATAATAAATTCAAGCAATACTCAAGGACCACTTGAAAATAATAGATTGGGTTGTGTGTTTCTGTGTGTGCTGCAGTGGAGAGATCCAGAGTGTGTCTGTCATGTCCAGTGGAAGGAGAATCTTCAGACTACATCAACGCTTCCTATATCATGGTAAGAGCAAGGTTGTCCATTTGATAAGGACCCCTTATAAATGCTTTAAAGAGCATTCACATGGTCTTCATAAACACTACATACACCGAGTGTACAAAACATTAGGAACTGCTTTTTCCATGACATAGCCTGACAAGGTGAATCCAGCTGAAAGCGATGATCCCTTATTGATGTCACCTGTTAAATTCACTTCAATCAGTGTAGATGAAGGGGAGGAGACAGGTTAACGAAGGATTTTAAGCCTTGAGACAGTTGAGACGTGGATTGTGTATGTGTGCCATTCAGAGGGTGAATGGGCCAGACAAAAGAGTTTCGTGCCTTTGAATGGGGTATGGTAGTAGGTGGCCAAGTGCACCGGTTTGAGTGTGTCAAGAACTGCAACGCTGCTGGGTTTTTCACGCTCAACAGTTTCCTGTGTGTATCAAGAATGGTCCCCCACCCAAAGTATTGTACATCCAGCCAAATTGACACAACTGTCCCTGTGGAATGCTTCTACACCTTGTAGAGTCCAGACCCCGGTGAATTGTGGCTGTTCTGAGGGCAAAAGGGGTGCAACCCAATAGTAGGAAGGTGTTCCTAATGTCTTGTACACTGATAAACCACGTCGAAGCAAAGTCATATATATGTATGTTGTTTATTTTGACTGTGTCTGTGCTGTGTTCCAGGGTTACCACAAGAGCAGGGAGTTTATCCTGACCCAGTCTCCTCTCCCCTCCACTGTCTCGGACTTCTGGAGAATGGTCTGGGACCACAACTCACAGCTCATCATCTCCCTGCCTGACACACACACAGCACAGGTAAGCAGGTAGCACTCCACACAAACACACACACACACACACACACACACACACACACACGTCAACAGTATCACACCTATAACGCTGTCTCCATTGTGTCCTATCAGAGTGAGGGGGAGGAGTCTTGTGTTTACTGGCCCAGTAAGGATCAGCCAATCAGCTGTGAGGGTTTCATAGTGTCGTTCACTGGAGAGGACCACATGTGTCTGGCCAACGAGGAGAGACTGGTGGTCCACGACTTCTTACTGGAGGCCACACAGGTAAGATCCAACCCCACACACTCACACGTGCAAGATGCAAGCTCGCACACGCATACACACACACACACATTCAACCACACACAAACAGCCCAGCTAGCACATAACGTTCTGAGAACCATATGTTTCTTAGAGCTTGGTGGGAGCATGGTTGACCTATGGTTATTTTGCATACAACCTTTCCACAACTTTCTGGGAATGGTGCAGGATAGTTGCCTGTCTTTGGAACATTCTCGGCACATTTAAGGAACTTGACAAAAAATATATATTTTCTCTGTATTTCATTACTTTAACAGAATATTTCCTAAAAGTTCAAACATGGTTACATTTAATTAGAATTTTGGAAATGTTCGAGTAACGTTCTCCAACTAGTTTGGCTTTGGGAATGTTCTCAGCTAGTTGAGAGAACGTTAAGAAACAAGTTCTTCTGTTGGAATTTCAGTACTTCAGCATAATGTTTCCTAAAGGTTTCCTCATGGTTTTCTTTAAAGTCAGGTTCTCAAATTGTTCCAAGAACTTGAAGAAAACTTTCCATAAAAAAACACAAGAAAACGTTTGTCATGTCGAGAGAACTTTCTAGCAATGTTATTTAAAAACATAAACATTCCATTCTCAGCATCAACAAACTCTTTGTATCCTCTATCTTGTTTAGTGTGTTGAGGTGTGTTGGCCGCGCCCAGTAATTGTCCACATCTGATCTTAATGAGTGCTTTGAAACAAAAGTATACACCTTACGTACATGGTCATGGGCTTTAAAAGAGGAGACACCTGTACCATGCCAGATAAAGAGTTGAAAAGTATCCAACTTTGAGTTTGAATCTCAATATTTCACTTTATATACATCAAAGGACTAAAATATAACAAAACCGTTTCACATAGAAACCGAATTTTCTTAGTTTTTTTAACGTTCCACCCATTAGGCCACTAGAAGGTGATTTAGTCATTTGACTGCAGGAAAGGGCTACTGCCTAAGGACATTAATTTCCATGTGTTCTATCTGTGCTTGGAGTTCAAACATGTTTCGAACCCCAAATAATCTAGCAGTATTATTAAAAGTCTTATTGAAACATTCAGAATCATTCCCTATAATTTATTTTCTCAGAGGGCTAATAAAACTTCCAAGGAACCAGAGTAAAACACTCTCAGAACCTCCCTTGCTGCAAACTAAAAAATAAAAATAAACATTCCTGTTTCTTCAACTTCTGTTCTCAGAACGTTTAAAAAAACGTTCAATTTTACCAGTCAGGAAGCGTATGGCTTTGTTCCCACAACCAATGTGAAACCAAAAACATACGTTCCCACAACTTCCAATGAACCAAATGTGCTAGCTGGGAGAGATCAAACCACACACAGAGATCAAACCAGACACATACACACAAATGAGGACCACACACAAATGAGAACTACACACACACACACCCAGACTCTTCCCACACTCCTCTCTCTCTCTTTCTTTCCCCAGGATAACTATGTCCTGGAAGTGCGTCAGTACATGTCCCCCTGCTGGCCCAACCCAGACAGCCCCGTCAGCAGCACCTTCCAGCTGCTCAACATTATCACAGAGGACAGCAGACGGAGAGAAGGAACCATAGTCGTGCATGACCGGTGAGTTACTTCTCTCCTCTGTTCCTCAAGTCTTCTCTGTGTTCTCTGGGGTTGGGAGGTCAGCTGGGGGTTGGGAGGTCAGCTGAGGGCTGGTAGGGTGCGAGGAATCTTATTTGAAGAGTGTGTTATCTCACTGATGGGAACTGATTTCACTGATTCACCATATAACAGTGTTTTTTTGTTCCAGGAGTTGTTGGCTCATTCTGTGTTTGAGACAAAGACTTGGGTGTTGTTTCCGTAATTGGTTCATAGCATAGTTTCCCCTGTCTGTGTCTGTGCCAGGCTGGGTGGCTCGATGGCGGGGCTGTTCTGTGCCCTCACCACCCTGGCACAGCAGCTGGAGCAGCAGGGCTCTGTGGATGTGTACCAGGTGGCACGGATGACTAACCTCATGAGGCCCGGTGTCTTCAACGACATGGTATGTCCTGGAACAGCACACACACACACACAACACAGAAACGCAGGGAACATAGCACAGCTCATACATAGAACCACACATACTCACACCAGGCTGATCTCATAGACTAGATGTAAAATGGTATACGAAAGTCCGGGACATTCAAATTAGTGTGATATGTTACGTTTGGTATACATAAGACAGAAGGTTACTTAGGCAAACAGGACAGGAGTTGGTCGGGGTGGATGGGTGGTCGTACAACACGAAACATCTAGCAAGCCAAAGGTTGCGTTTTCAAATCTCATCACGGACAACTTTAGCAACTTTGCAACTACTTTCTAGCTAATGCAACTACTTAGCACGTTAGCTAACTCTTACCCAAACCCTAAACTTAACCCTTTAACCTAACTCCTAACCCTAACCTTAACCCCTAGCCTAGCTAACGTTAGCCACCTAGCTAACGTTAGCCACAACTAATTGTAATTCGTAACATATCACACAAATTGTAATTTGCTAACGCTAACATTAGCCACAACAAACTGGAAATTGTAACATATCAGGCTGTTAGGTTCTCATTTTTCAGAGTAAATAACTCATGGACACCGGAGAAGCTTAAGCAAGTTTAATTCTTCCCAAAGGGTCGACGCAGCTGTATTCAGATAAAAACATATGTCCACCATCACTAGTACATATACTCCACTTTAGGCACTCCTCCTTCTCTCCAACCCTTACATCTTATGGTTCCACAGGAAGACGAAGTGATAAACCGTTCTGTCTCCCTTAAGGTGACCTGACCTGACCTCAACCCCCTTGATGTTTAATCCAAAGCTCTCCACCCGTATCACCCATCGCACTCTGGTGACTCTCTCCCGTCCACCCAGCACATTCCACAGCCACTCTGTCTTTCTACAGAGAACCATTAACTTCTGACATAAAAAACAGTCTCTTCCACTCCTTTATATACCACGCTTCTGATCTATCATTGTCTTTAGTATCTCAATGTTCAAAGTTTTTCACTGACTCCAACAATACGTAGTGCAAATTCGTAACATATTGAACAAAATGCAATTGGTGACATATCACACAAATTATAATTTGTAACATATCATACGAATTGTAATTCATAACATATCATAAGAAATGCACATATTAATACGTACCATACCAAATGGAACACATCTCACTAATTTGGTTCTGACGGATTTCCATTTACTATGTTACACCTACCCCTGAGTCCAGGTTGCACACATGTACACACACACGTTACACAAACAGCTTACGCAAACAGCTCACATGCACACACACACACACCATACACAGTTAGCTCACTCACACACTGCTCACAAATGAATCAATCAAATGTATTTATAAAGCCCTCCTTACATCAGCTGTCACAAAGTGCTGTACAGAAACCAAGCCTAAAACCCCAAACAGCAAGCAATGCAGGTGTAGAAGCACGGTGGCTAAGAAAAACTCCCTAGAAAGGCCGGAAACTAGGAAGAAACAGAGAGGAACCAGGCTATGAGGGGTGACCAGTCCTCTTCTGGCTGTGCCGGGAAGTAAATAGCTCTCACACACACCTGGCCAGAGTGCGAATTACACCATAACACTCAGGGAGTCTCTATTGAGTGGCCTAATAATAAAGACTTAAATGAATCCAGCATCCAAACTGCATGTATAGTCTTGCTATTTGATGAATGGAAATAGACATCTGTTACAAAACACCAAGAAGTGTTTCCTAATGACATTCAGCGATTGCCATTGAATAGTTCTACATTAATTGATGTGTCCTGCTGACAAATTGACCTTTTTTTGTAGCCTGAAAAGTCAGGACACCTAAAATGAGCCTAAAACTGTCCTGGGAAAAAATGGGATGGTCAGCCTAACACCCAAGGTCAACTTACAAGACTAGGCTATAATGTGTAATAACTATGAACTTGAAATAGGCCTATTAGTAGTCAGTGTGTAGTGGTAAAAAATTAATTAAAGGTGAGTAAACTATGATTGCCAATTGTGGTGAAAAGAGTTATGCTGTCACGTTCGTTAAATGGAGGAGGCCAAGGCACAGCGTGGTAAGCGTACATCTTCTTTAATAAAGAACGAACACTGAACAAAACAACAAAAACTAACCGTGAAGCTAATATGGCTAGTGCAGAACAGGCAACTAAACATAGATTAACAACCCATAAAATATGGCTACCTAGGAATATGGCTACCTAAATATAATGGTCTCCAAACAGAGACAACGAAAAAACAGCTGCCTCTGATTGAGAACCAATCTAGGCAACCATAGACATATAAACCCCTAGACCAGGAAACCCAGAGACATACAAAAACTCCTAGACATACAAAACTAAACAAACCACCCTCGTCACATCCTGACCTCAGGGCGTGACAGTGCCACCCCCCCAAAGGTGCGGACTCCCGGCCGCAAACCTAAACCTATATGGGAGGGTCTGGGTGGGCATCTAACCTCGGTGGCGGCTCTGGTTCTGGACACCGCCCCCCTTCTTTACACTGAGTCCGCTCTTGTAGCACTGACCCGTGGATCATCGCCGGAGGCTCTGGTCTCTGGATCCTTGCCGTAGGCCCCGGGCTGGGGACCCTCGCTGCGTGGATCATCGCCGGAGGTTCTGGACTGGGGACCGTCGCTGGAGACCCCGGGCTGGGGACCCCGGGCTGGGGACCGTCGCTGAAGGCCCCGGGCTGTGGCCCGTCGTTGGAGGTTCCGGACTGTGGCCCGTCGTTGGAGGTTCCGGACTGTGGCCCGTCGTTGGAGGTTCCGGACTGTGGCCCGTCGTTGGAGGTTCCGGACTGTGGCCCGTCGTTGGAGGTTCCGGATTGTGAACTGTCGCCGGACACTCTGGACTGGGTACTGTCGCCGGACACTCTGGACTGCCGAGGCGCACTGTAGGCCTGGTGCGTGGTGCCGGTACTGGTGGTACCGGGCTGGTGACACGCACCTCAGGGCGAGTGCGGGGAGGAGGAACAGGACGTACTGGACTCTGGAAGCGCACTGGAAGCCTGGTGCGTGGTGTCGGCACTGGAGGTCTGGAGTGTAAAGCTGACACAACCCGTCCCGGCTGGATGTTTATTTTCACCCTGCAAATGCAGTGTGCTGGCACAGGACGCACTGGGCTATGCAGACTCACCGGAGACATAGTGCGCAGAGCCGGCGCAGGATATCCTGGTGCAAGGAGGTAAACTGGAGACCTGGAGCGCTGAGCCGGCACTTTCCTTCCTGGCTGGATGCCCATTCTAGCCCGGCCAATGCAAGGAGCTGGAATAGAGCGTACCGGGCTACGAATGCGAACTGGAGACACCATGCGCATCTTTGCATAACACGGTGCCTGACCAGTCACACGCTCCCCACAGTAAGCACGAGGAGTTGGCTCAGGTCTCCAACCTGACTCGGGCAATCTCCTCGTGTGCCCCCCCAAAAAAAATTATCTTGGGGCTGCCTCTCGGGCTTCCGTGCTAGCCGTGTCCCCTCGTATCGTCGCCGTTCCTCCTGTGCCATCTCCACCTGCTTCCATGGCAGGGTCTTGTCCCCTGCCATTACCTCCTCCCAGGTCCAGGATGTCCTCCACTCCTCTTTCTCCCGGGTCCAGGATGTCCACTCCTCTTTAGTACGCTGCTTGGTCCTTTTATGGTGGGCTGTTCGGTCACGTTCGTTATATGGAGGAGACCAAGGCGCAGCGTGGTACGCGTACATCTTATTTAATAAAGAACGAACACTGAACAAAACTAACAAAACAACAAAACGAACAGTGAAGCTAATATGGCTAGTGCAGAACAGGCAACTAAACATAGAATAACAACCCACAAAATAGGAATATGACTACCTAAATATGGTCCCCAATCAGAGTCAACAATAAACAGCTGCCTCTGATTGAGAACCAATCTAGGCAACCATAGACATATAAACCCCTAGACATACAAAAACCCCTAGACAATACAAAATGAAACATACCACCCTCATCACACCCTGACCTAACCAAAATAATAAAGAAAACAAAGATAACTAAGGTCAGGGCGTGACATACGCTCTCTATACTTTCAATGCATTTTTCTGAAAGGGTGTGTAAACTTGCATTTACCCTCCACTAAGCCTACACCAGAGCCGGTAGCCTACCCTCTCAGCCGAGGCAGTTTTACACACAAGAACATGCATCAAATAATGCATGAGTTGAATCAAAACATTCATGAGTTATTGCTTGGAGTCTTCACAGATCATGTGACATAAAACAAACATTACCTTTCCTTTCTTACATTAATGACATTTATGACTGTGTTATTTGTAACTACTAACCATTTAACAATTGCTAACTAATTGTAATTCGTAACATATTATGGGTATGTTTTGCCGTGAAAACGGTCCTCATAGGCACACAAATCCAAAATATTGTAGGCCTATGCCATTGCAAAATCGAAAGCTTTTAACCGAAAGAGTCAACTATAGGTCTACTGTCATTAATGTACACTACATGACCAAAAGTATGTGGACACCAAAGTTGGAAGCATAGAATCATCTAGAATTTCATTGTATGCAGTAGCATTAAGATTTCTCTTTACTGGAACTAAGGGGCAAAGACCAAACCATAAAAAACTGCCCCAGACCATTATTTCTCCTCCGCCAAATTTTACAGTTGGCACTATGCATTCTGGCCAAACCCATGTTCATCCATCGCACTGCCAGATGGTGAAGCGTGATCATTCCAGAGAACGCGTTTCTACTGCTCAAGTGTCCAATGGCGGCGAGACTTATGACAGAGAGGTGGGGGTGTTCGTTTCATTAGGAAGCTTTTATTTTAATATATACCACTGTAAACATATTCATCACTGAATTAGAATGGACAAATTAGCATTATTTTTTTAGAGGAGCTAACATCTCGTTCAGGGGAACTGAGCCCCCTGGCGCCTCCGTAATTTGCACCCTGTACCTGGCCCATCCTGTACTGACTCTGTCTTTCACCACTCCGCTCCTAGGAGCAGTACCAGTTCATGTACAGGGCCGTGTTGAGTCTGGTGGACAGCCAGGATGACCAGAGGGCCCTACAGTCCCCTGAGACCAACGGTTCTGTCCCTCTGGGGGCCACCACTGCAGCAGAGAGCCTGGAGTCCCTCATGTAACCTCTCACACACAGACACACAGAGCACCACACGCTCTGGGAGATACACTGTGCTTTATGTTGAGAGAGAGAGACATGAGCTAGCAAATTGTGAGTGATAGGCTTAGCTAGCTACAAAATACATGAG
Organism: Oncorhynchus mykiss; assembly: GCF_057628025.1. NCBI lineage: Eukaryota > Metazoa > Chordata > Actinopteri > Salmoniformes > Salmonidae > Oncorhynchus > Oncorhynchus mykiss. The sequence goes on from NC_143036.1 coordinate 54,694,560, forward strand.
ATTAAGCATCCAATTATCAGAATAAAACATACTGTTTTGCATGTATGACCACACATTGCAACTGGCTGCTAGGGGGTCTGGTATTCTGTGCCTTTTGTAATTCATGTTGTACTTTAAAACTGTTTTGATACTAATGCCAAATGTTCTGTACTCTTTTTTTTTTTAACTTAACATTTTTGAGTTATGTGATTTAACTATCTATCCCTTTGAAATGTCTTATTTGTATGTAATTACTTAAAAGGGATAAATGTCCTTTCTGTATTCTGTCATTCTATCTACTGTATGCTTCTTCTTGCTCTTGTGGATGACTTGTGTAAATACTGGCGTTAAACTTGGAGAATAAGAGATGAAATTCTGTAATATTATCTCATATTATGTAAATAATAATAGTTGACCACTATCAAAAGGCCAAATGTATTTATACCTCTAGATTTGATATTTTATTATGAAGTTGACTTTCTAGCCATTTACAAACGTTATTACTGTGTTTTTCCCGTCTGTTTTCTTTGGGGGGGGGGGGGGGGGTATTACTGTGTTGATAATTTAGTTCAAATATCAATAATGCTTATTTGTTATTTTTTTTAATATTTTTTTAACATGATAAAGTTTGGACTTTTCAGTAGTCATAAGGTTATTATAAACAGCACTGTATATTTGAACAGGATGAGTAAAGATGTTCTCTAAACCTTAACCTCGTCATTTACTATCACAACAAACTGTTGTCGTGCTCTCAGTAATCTCTCCTGTCACCCCAAAGAAACTCTTTAAAAAAAAAAAAAAACAGTTCAGATCCATGCTTTTATTCATACTATAATACAAGAGCGTTGTGGGTACAAGTTTCAGAAGGACCTGTACATTATTGGTGAAGACAAATAAATAAACTTAATCAAATCAATTTCACAATCTTGATAGTTAGAACTGAGATTGAGTCCGAAATTACACTTGCGCATAGTTGTACTTGAATTATTCGTTACATATTGATGTACACAACACATGTCCGCCGTACAGACGATGCAGTGTATATAATGCATCATTGCAGTGAGAGTATGCATGTCCGTCCCATAGGTATGTTAACATCATTATAATATAACATATGGCCAAGTCGTTTCTCACACACCCAGTGCACTTGACCTGGGTAAGATATGCCCAGGTCCAAACCAACCCCTACCCACTGGACACTAGTGTCGATATGAGACGACTAGATAAGATCTACTTTAAAGGAAACATCCACTCAAAAACGATGATGTGGCAAGTGACACTTTGCTTCTTGAAAGTCCAGCATCTTGAAAACCGCTGACATGCAAACATTTTGGTATCAACAGTGGACTAATGTAACAAACACCAAAATATTGTTTTTGAGTGTAGTTTTCCTTTTAAGTGCCTAAGGGGTAGGTGTCCATTTGGAATACAGCAAGAATCAAGGTTAAGCACATATCCCACCCACCCCTCCATCCCTTCCCCTCTGCATGTACAAAGTGAAAATAGTAATAATAAAATAAAATAGCAATAACATATAAAGTTATACAAATATAGGCCTAATCGGAAGCATTTTTAAATTCCCTAGACTCATCTCTGGTTGAAAAATAGACATGTTGTTTTCACCTCCCCTTTCCCTACTCTACAGCACCACAGGGGCTCATGTTTTCAAGCTATAAGGTATGAAATGACCTGAAATGGATCAAAAATGATTTAAAAAAGAATACATTCTTGCTTTGGAAGATTAAGGCAAGTCGGACATAAAAAAGATATCTTATGTTCAAGCACAGTTAGTATATTATATATACAGTTGGAGTCGGAAGTTTACATACACTTAGGTTGGAGTCACTAAAACTCGTTTTGTGCATGACACAAGTCATTTTTCCAACAATTGTTTACAGACAGATTATTTCACTTATAATTCACTGTATCACAATTCCAGTGGGTCAGAAGTTTACATACACTAAACTCAGTGCCTCTGCGTTTGAAGTTAGGCCTTGAAATACATCCACAGGTACACCTCCAATTGACTCAAATGATATCAATTAGCCTATCAGAAACTTCTAAAGCCATGACATACTTTTTGGGAGTTTTCCAAGCTGTTTAAAGGCACAGTCAACTTATTCTATGTAATTTTCTGACCCACTGGAATTGTGATACAGTGAGTTATAAGTGAAATAATCTGTCTGTAAACAATTGTTGGAACAATTACTTGTGTCATGCACAAAGTCGATGTCCTAACCAACTTGCCAAAACTATAGTTTGTTAACAAGAAATTTGTGGAGTGGTTGAAAAACGAGTTTTAATGACTCCAGCCTAAGTGTATGTACAGTTGAAGTCATAAGTTTACATACACCTTTGACAAATACAGTTGAAGTCGTAAGTTTATTTGGCAAAGGTGTATGTAAACTTCAGACTTCAACTGTACATCTATATTCAAATCTAAAGTGTGTGTGTGAGTATGTGCGCGCGCATGTGTCTTCCGTGTACTGCCTCCCCCCATACACCCCTCTTCCAAGTTTGCCCTCCCCTCCATCGTCTCCCTCTCTTTTCTCCTGTCATCTGCCTCATCCCTCTCTCGTGTGTCTGCGTCTCTTAGTTCCCCTGGGAACCCTGTAACGGAGAACAAGATGAAGAGAGAGAGGAAAGGTTAGGAACAGTTCCAAGGGGCTGATATTAAAATGAACACCATACAATAGGCTTCATAGGATATGTGTGTGTGTGTGTGTGTGTCCTCTCCTCACTGAGTTGGTTCTCTTGCGTTTCCAGCAGTCCGGGTTGAGTCTCTTCTGCTTGTCAGCCAGGGCCTTGGCCTCCATGGTGTACATCCTCCTCTCCTCTCCTCGCATCTTCTTCCACTTCTCTCCCAGGATCACACTGATCGCTCTGAGGGCAGCACACACACACACACACACATATTTTCACTTAATTTTTTAGTCCAGGGAATTCAGAGATTTTTTTGCACACACAACTGCGCACACACACACCTGTTGTCCTTCCCAGGGTACATCTGGGTGTACTCCAACCTGAACTTCTTTGCGAATAGCATGAATGCATTCATTGGCCGCTTGCACTTCGTGGGCGAAGCCACGCCGGCTGCTCCTGAGTCCCGCTGGCTCTTAATTGGCTTGTTGCGGTGTGTGTCTTGGTCGGGGCTGACGGCGCCCCCGCCGGACTGGGAGGCCCTACGCTGCCGGGCCATGCTGCTCAGAACGTACACCGCCGACGAGTCCAGGGGAGTGAAGTCATAACTGACGTGAAAAACACAGGAACACAAAGAAGAGTCACACACTGAGATCTGAGAGGCTTTAGCTCAGGGGGACTACCACAGTCTTGAGCTGCGGTTCAAATCTAGTGTGTCACACATGCATTGTAAACTACAGAAATGGACACTACCACCGCTATTGAACTAACGCTGAGAGGTTTTACCTCCTGAACGTGTCGAACACCAAGGAGTCGTCAGTGTGGATGGCATCTCTGTGTCCAGGAGGCAGACACACGTCACCCACCATCACCTCATAGCACGGGATCCCATACTGCACCACGGTCAGACTGGGGTAGAACGACGACCAGCCTGCCACAGGAACACACACACACAAGTTAGAAAAACACACGTTACACACACCTTATACTTTACATACGTTACACACACATCACCCACACACACAATCCAGGCTTCTGACCTTTGTTTCTGACATAGAACGGGTGGTCCAGCTGACACTCAGCGGACAGATGCCACTCCCCACAGGCACCTGGGTCAAAGGTCAGCTTGAGGACGGACTGGCCAAACGCCCGGCTCTCTGTGTGGGACACCAGCCTCAGGCCCTCACGACCATAGCCCTGAGGACAAGACACAACAGGGTTAGTGATGGGGAACTGTACTCACAAGGGGCTCACAGGGAGATAGGAGATGATAGGAGACCAGATTAAAGAATGTCTGTTCATTTGTGTTACTCAGGAACGCATATCAGTCCACTGAGCTTGGCATTATTGTACCTTCAGGGGATGTGATATTGCCTCTAAATGAGTATGTACCTTCAGGGGGTGGGATATAGCCTCTGTCTCATCGTCTAAGTCTTCGTCCGACACCAGTTCCTCAGCATCCTGCCACTCCACACTAGAACCCTTATGGAACTGCAGACGAGTGCCTGAGGACACAGGAAGAAATATATTTTTTAAACTGATTAACAGTCATTGCACAAGGTCAGGCGTTCGGGTACCGGAAGTGATCACATTGACGTATACAGTCAGTGGCAAGTATATTAAGTACATCTAGTACCAGGTACCAGTACCCCCTTTGCCTCCAGAACATCCTGAATTATCCGGGGCCTGGATTCTACAAGCTGTTGGAAACGCTCATTGGTATCAAGGGATCTAACTTGTACCAGGAAAACATTCCCCACACCAGTACACCAGCCTGTACTGTTGACACCAGGCAGGTTGTGTCCATGGAGTCGTGCTGCTTACGCTAAATCCTGACTCTGCCATCAGCTTGACGCAACAGGAACCGGGATTCGTTGAGCCAGGCGATGTCTTTCCACTCCACAGTTGTCCAGTATGATCACGTGCCCACTGGAGCCACTTCTTCTTTAATCTGATAGGAATGGAACCTGGTGTGTTCGTCTGCTGCAATAGCCCATCCATGACAAGGATCGACGAGTTCTGCATTCTGAGATGCCGTTCTGCACACCACTGTTGTACTGCGCCATTATTTGTCTGTTTGCGGCTACCTGTTAGCTTGCAAGATTCTTACTAGTCTCCTTCAGCCTCTCTCATCAACGAGCTGTTTTGGCCATCAGGACTGCTGCTGACGGGATGGTTGTGTTTGTTGTACCATTATTGGTAAAACCCTAGACACTGTCGTGCTTGAAAAGCCCAGGAGGGCGGCCGACTCTGGGATACTGGATCCAGCGAGCCTGACACCGACGATCATGCCATGCTCAAAGTTGCTATGGTCACTGGTTTTGCCCATTCTAACGTTCAATAACTGAACAGTAACTGAATGCTTCGATGCCTGTCTGCCAGCTTTATATAGTAAGCCACAGCCACTTGACTCACTGTCTGTAGGAGCAATCCATTTTCGTGAAAGCGGTGGCGTACCTAATAAATTGGCCGATAAGTGCATATATATATATATATATATATATATGTACCTTTGAGGAAGCAGTGCCAGGCAGTAGGTGGCCAAGAGTGGCTCCAGCCCATGTCCTCGTCATCAGACACAGAGGAGTGACAGTACACAGCAGACTCACACTCACTACTGACCTGTAGAGAGGAGAGAGACCAGACGGGATTATCACCAAAGTAGGATCAATTAGTTAGCTAGATAACTCATTTATATTCTCAAACAACTCCATATTTCTTCATTCATGGGGAAAGACGATTGACTTCAAATTGTCTAATTGTGTGTGTGTGTGTGTGTGTGTGTGTGTGTGTGTGTGTGTGTGTGTGTGTGTGTGTGTGTGTGTGTGTGTATTCTCAGTAAAAGCAGTGCTGTGCATTTGCTGCACTGGTCCAATGTTGCCACCTAGTGGATGTAGTGTAGCATAACAGATCTTACCCTGACACGCCTGCTGCACTCCCTGTGTTGGCCTCTAGAGGGCAGGCTGCTGGAGGTGCAGGGAGGCCGGGTGTGGGGAGGCCGGGCGTAGGAATGGAGGTTACTACTGGTGCCAAAGATGTGGATGGGAGTTGAACTGGGGTAGTTAGAAATTGACAGTTATGAAGTATTAAAATGGGAGCAGGTGTGTGTGTGTGGGGGGGGGGGGGGGGGTACAGTAACATCCCTTACCTGACGACCTGAGTGGAGCCCTGTAGCAAGGGACTCTGGGGGCCCGTGGCAATGTGAGCTAGCTGTGTAAGCCAGTGTGTGTCCGGGGGCCCGGCCGTGTGAGTGTGTGAGTGTCCATCACGTTCCTGATGGGACACCCTCGCCCCCACCTGAAACACAACAGCGGCTGTCTGGTCCTCCTCCACCTCCTCCAGCTCCGGGAGGTCATCTAAGGGGAAATGATAGAAATAGAATAACTGGGTTGACCAGAGTTTCTTTAAGGGGTTAAATATGTAAATAGAACAATTAGAATGAACAGAGCTCCAAAAGCATGATGTTTCACAGTAAATCAGGAATGATGTATTTGCATCCCTCTGCTTAATGATGTTTAAAAGGTGCTTTCCAATTTAAAAGTATGCTAATGACTTGCCATTACCTGTACCTGTAGAAAGCGTAGCCTACATTACACATGTATAATCACATCATAAACATGACATTAGCTTATGATTACCGTATTCCATGTGGCTGACACTGGTGGGGCATCCGGGGGAGGAGGGCAGCTGTTCTTCACACTGGAGCAGGACCAATCCCTGGTCTCTACCTGCCTCTGGCCCTGTGATATCCAACATAGTACTGCTGCTGCTCAGAGGACTCTTAACTTCCCACACCATGTTATAATGCTTCTTTAGCTCATCTGACTGGACACAAACATACACACGCCATTCATTCGTTCATTAACGATTTATTAACAAAGTTATTGAACGTGAACACAATATGTTTGACTAGGGTGACCACATTTAAAATAACCAAATGCGGGACAACTGGATGGTTTCACGGGACATTCGCGGGACAGTGTTCCCTGGTGTACAACATTGGAAAAGGGTGAGATGAGGAAGGGAAGGGGGGGGAGGGGGGGGGGGACTGAGGTGACTGTTCTAATGCGGAAACAATTACGCCTTTGCCTTTTGTCAACATTTGTTTTGGAAATTGAGAGAAACTATCACAAAACAAGAAAGACTCATATAATTGTGTAATCAACGTAGACAGAACTTTTTCATTTCGATTCCTCAACAGCGTCATGTCATGCAGGCCTCGTTTATAAACGTTCAGGACATCGCGCATGCTCATTTGAGCTCATTCATTCAATACTGTGAATGGACGATAACTCACACCCATAAGTTTAAAACCACGAAAATATCTCCTAAATAGTTATTACCCGCCATTGACAGCAAACTTTATTACTGCCGAGTGATTTGGTTTTCAACGAAATACTTACATAGTAATACACGATCCCATTGATTTGGCAAACGCAACCTAATTTGGCCAAGGCTTTGTCAAAATACAGAAGTGTCGAGCTGACAGAAATTGGACCTTGTGCTATATGCAGAAGTAGAATAGAGTAAAACATGTCACGAGGAGCAAATGTCAATATTTGTATACAATGAAATGAAAGTATGAGCGAGCCTATGCATTCGTCTCTTGCTCAAGCTGGTTAAGAAAACTAAACGCCAACCATGAACATTGTATGCGATCTGACATGTCATTCGAAACTGAAGGAGGCAATGTCAAATTCACCTTTTTCCTATCCGTCTGTAATATTCTGCTATTTATTTCTTCGTTTCATTTAATTAAACCCTTTGTCTACTGTATTTCTAATAAACTTTCTTTGCAACTCACCAAAACAGTCGCCATCAACGAGAAGTGAGAGATAAATATTATTATTTTTCGCAAACATTATTGGTGGCTTCAGACGTCAATCTATGGCTCCTCTCTTGTTAATTGGTTATTCGCTGAGTAAATACACCCTCGTATTTGTTTGCGCTGTTCCTTTTGGCTGTAATCCATGTCCCTCATCTCTTAGATGGCTCTAATTGGGCGACTTCAATCAACCATGCAACTAGCTATTGTAGTTTTTATACTGTATGAGGTTTGGTTACAGTTTTGACTACAATTTCAGGGACTGGCAGACAAAGACAGTCAAAAAAATAAAGGCACAGACTGTCTTTGATAAAAGGTTTGTAAACATGCATGCATTTGCTGTTTGCGTTTACATGTGTAATATACACAACAGTAAAATATGCAAATGGTCAATTATTTATACAAAACACAAGTTTATTGCAATGGAAATTCAAATAACAGTTAAGATGCTGAAAATACTCAGGAAATTAGGTGTAATTGTAACAACATTACAAGAAAAATGGGAAACTGCAAAGCAAGTGCCGGAGTGGACCCTTAAAAAAAATATTAAATGAAAACAAATCTGTTTTTACACACAGAACACTGACATTAACACCATGACACACGGAATGGCAGACACCCGTTGTTGGCAAAGGTAAGTATGTGCAGAGGTAGGCAAGATAAATCCTTTCAGTTGACTGATAAAACTGGTTCAGAGATTCACTTGCATTGAAGGTTGAACATCTATCTGACAAAGTATTGGCAGGTTAAAATAATGACACTTATGAAATCTCTGGTTCAACAAGGCAAATTACGGTACTAAGCTATTAAGGAGAGCAGTGCGTGAATGACAAAGACAAATACTTTCTTTTCTTTTTTTTAACAGACTGTACCAAAGAAACTATGTACCAAACGTAGGTCTAGCAGCAATATGCAAAACACTAAGAGAATTTCCCTATCTGGTATTTCCCTTGTGAAGACACCCCATGTTTCACCAGTTGGAAATATTGATCTCAAAAACAGCTCTCCAAAACACCCACTGATACATCAGAAATCACATGGGAAAAGACACTGTCAAAGAAACATCCTCTGACAACTTATCCACAGCTTATAAGATAATAACTAGTACAAAAAAAATGAAGTAAAGCAACACAGTCCATTCATGAATTGGTTCTGTGTAGACCAACTTCACATTTGGATTTGTCAGGAAATACTGCCTTTTAGCTACTGAGCACCAAGTTGTGTCAATGTCCCATTTGATTTAACAAAAACAATACACCTCAGTTTAACAAATGATATGCTACTAATGCTCTTCAACTAGATCATAAATGCTTAACTCAGGACTATAACACTATTACAAACTTCAAGTACAATATGCATTTTTAAATAAAGTTGAGAACTGCAAATAAAAGGTACACTGAAATATACCACTACCAGCTAGCTCTATGTTGCTTTTTTGTTTGGGAAACACTGTTGTTTTCATATGACATAAATTGTCCAGACTAAAATGTTACTCTAAAAAGTCGCTAACACATCTGGGAGATAAGAAACAACAAGTGCAATCTTATTCCATTATGAATTCACGTGCTTGGTGGTAACATTTATAGGCAACAACAAAAAAATAGCGACATCTTTGTAAAGTGGTTTTCTGTGAGGGAAGGTTAAATGCCTGGACAATAGATGACCCCGACGTTTCATTTTGAATCAAAAGCCATAACGTGGTTTATCTATTAGACAAACCTGATAGAAGTGTGTCTTCATATGTACCATTTGGATATAAGGCCAGGAATGAATCTGAAGGTCATTAACAAACACCACTATGTTCGTGTTTCATACAAAATACTAAAACTACACAAATGGGATTCATCTCATATGAAGTCTGAGTTTGCAGTATGAACAAACCTCTATCTAAAAATGGTCTGATTGCTAATACTGTAATATAAACACAGTGGGTGATGTGTGTTGAAGCAGATCAGTACCAGGGGTATTTGGCCCCTCAGGAGAGTCTCGGAGTCCCTTGTTACAAAAACCATCAGGTCTCAGCTGTCTATGCCGAGTGTACTCTATCACGCCGCGTCGTTGTCGTGAATGTCGGCGTTACGTCCGAACAGCGCGGCCAGCTGCTCGTCGTAGTCGACGATGTTCCTCTTCATGATGTCCATGCAGGGGCCCAGCAGACGCTCAAACGCCTGCACGTCCATCACTAGAACACACAAACACACATAGACAAAAACACAAGGACAACCACATCGGATGAAGCTAAACGTAGCAAGGCTATTGGATATCATCTAGACTAGAGAGCATGAGTATTGAGATCCTTCCTGGAGTGCAGTGCCCCTCCAGCTGATTGCAGTCATTATCTACTTACCTAGACACTTGACGTTTCCTACAGCGTACGCTGAAGCAGCCCGGGGCTTGTTGGTGACCAGAGCCAGCTCTCCAAAGTACTGTCCCCTGGTGCACATGGCAATCTCCACCTCCTCTTCCACCCCTTCTCCCTCCTCCTTTCTCAACTGGGGGTGACAGACAGACAGACAATGCAAGACATACAGTGGTTCCCGTAGGACAAACGGTACTATTGACATGCTCGGTAACAGTGCTTTCAGCTCATTTCAACCAGACATATTTAGATGTGCGGGGGCGGCAGGGTAAGCCTAGTGGTTAGAGCGTTGGACTAGTAACCGAAAGGTTGCAAGATCGAATCCCCGAGCCGACAAGTTAAAAAACATGTCGCTCTGCCCCTGAGCGAGACAGTCAACCCACATTTCCTAGGCCGCCATTGAAAATAAGAATTTGTTCTTAACCGACATGCCTAGTTAAATAAAAGGTTCAATAAAAACTCAATCAAATGTGCAGGAATACGTATCAACAGTTCCAGAAGCATAGAGTAAGCCTTACCTTGCTCATATTCATGGTTATTCGCACTTGGCCAGACTCTACTATGTAGAAGCAGTTAGCAGTGGCCCTCTGGAGGAACAGCAGCAGTTAGTTGCACCTCTTACATTTTACATGGACTTTCTCCAAATACAGGGATCATGAGAGAGACAATTACCTGAGCGATAATCTGTTCTCCGTCACTGTAGGTCTTGGAGGATAGAACATCCACCACACACATCCTCTCAGAGACCTGTCAGGACAAGAGAGAACAGGAGCGGTAGCTGCTACAATGCTCTACTAGATGGCGATAAACACGCTTGTGCTGTAGTTATAGGTGTATATCATTATGCATTGTATATACTATAGAATGCTAAGTGTTAGGACTGTGCTAGTGATGCATTATTAAGGGCCTGTAAGTAACCACGTCACGGTAAGGTCTACACCGGTTGTATTCGTCGCATGTGACAAATACAATTTGATTTGATTATCAAGAGTGTCACTCAGTCAGAATCACTCTCCGAGACGTTTCCGTTTTGCATGGAATAATCCCAAATTAGTAGTTCTGACTTGTTCTTCAATCAAATAATGGTCATTCATTTGACAATCCCTTGAAAATGGCACGCAGTTGTCAATGGTTTTAGCGGCGCTGGGAAAACTCCTTGCCCCCCCCCCCACCCCCCCTCCAGCCGGCAAATCGAACATTCTGCACCTTACTGAGAGGGTTTATTGATAACAGCCTACAGAGATCACAGTTGTTACCTGTAAAGATGTGAGCAGGGGCAGAGACTCGATGAAAGCCTCGTACATCTTCCTCTTCTTGTGGTTGTTCTTTACTATGATCCTCCTGAACATCAGTCGGTCCTGGAGTACATACAACATCACAGGCCTCAGATCATTTCAACCAAACACCACATGGTAACTCCAGTAACCAAGTTAACGGTTAAGATACTGATTTCAAGTGAGTAGGCTGATGCCTTCAGACAACTAAGGCCTGTTGGCATGTTTTGCTTTAGGCATCCCTTCTGTAATTCACTCAACAATCTAACGGGGGGGGGGGGGGGGCATAACCTACCATTCAAACCTACAGTACGTAACAGCCTACCTACACATCCTCTCATCCGTATCAGCGACAGTACAATCCGCTGGTTCATCCGAAAGCCTTCAACCTACCATGCACCAGAGGGCTCCCACAGAGGTGGCGATGATGGTGGCAGCCCTGGGGGTGTTGTACATCAGGGCCAATTCGCCAAAACTGCCCTGGTTGTCATAGGAACCCACCACACGCTCCACCTTGTCTGATTTCATCAGGATGTCAAAGGTCCCTCTGGGAAAGAAGGCAGCATCATAATGATCCATTCATTAATTGCATAAGTATTTATTATATGGGGAAATCTTCTATCGCACCCAACTCTGGCCAAAAGTAGTGCATAATACAGGAAATAGGATGCGATTTCAGACCCATCGTCGCCAGTATTTTTTGTAACCTTTATTTAACTAGGACGACGCTGGGCCAATAGTGAGCCGCCCTATGGGACTCCCAATCACGGCCGGTTGTGGCTACTGCCTGGATTCGAACCAGGGTGTCTGTAGTGAAGCCTCTAGCACTGAGATGCAGTGCCTTAGATCCGGGAGCAGAGTCTCAGAGTAGGAGTGCTGATCTAGGATCTGTCCATCTAATTATATTCATTAGGATCTAAAATACAAAACTGATCCTAGAACAGCCCTTCTACTCTGAGACGCTTTGTGGATATGGGCCCTGGTCTCAAAAAGTGTTGTATAGACTGTCTAGTCTGCTTACAATGTCTTGATGAATCTGAAGTTCTACCTTTCGATAACATAGAAGTTATCCCCATCGTCATCCTGGTCTATAATGTGTTCGCCAGCCTCCACTGACATCTCAAACATTGCATCCAGTACCTGGGACATCTGCTCCTGTTAACACAAACAGAGATATTTCAGTGACACGGCACACAGCAGCATCCATATACAACATTTGTTGACTTTTCCTCAACGCATTTGTTCAACCTATAGTCTTTCCACCCCAATTCACTTTACCGGGTCTAGGTTTTTGAACAGCAGAATGTCTTTGCAGGCCTCCTGTAGTCTGTGCCTCTGCTCGTCGGTTTTAGGATGGGTGATCTTTTAGAGAGCAGAGCAGAGCCATAATTAGCATGGATTATTATAGCTACTGTATCAGGTTCATGTACAGAGTGCAGACAGTCATCTAATCTCCTTCCCTCCCTGTTTCACTCAGCATCTGACTTCTTATGCTGAACTGTTCTTTTGTTCCTGATAAATACACAAACGTTCGACCTAAACCAGTTTTGACCAACAATGGTTTGCAGTGGTCCAGCGACATCACGTCATTAGCTAACTTGAGGTTAAAGGTCAACCCGATAGTGATGAAGGTTAAGTGATCTTACCCTGGGCTCTTTGTCCTCCTCCTCCTCATCATCAGGGTTGAATGCTTCAGCACACACTGTGGAGAGGAACAAGAGTCATCACATTACACTTGAGTGCCTCCTTCAGATTTCACTCAGGATACCAAGAGTGATTCCAGCCACACCAAACCCAGGAGGTCACATAGTCTGCAGTGTAATCCATTTCACCCAGCATTGTTTACGCCTGTAATGTCTATAGGTGAACATGCTGAACCTCTAGACTGCTCCTGATACTTAAGTACTGTGTGCATTGAAAACCCTCTGGCTAGCAGACAGATGTTTGTGTGATCCTGCTACAGTACTATTAACATATGTGATAGTGATGACAGCCGCAATTGCTGCTCGGATCAATAGTCCCAGCCACAGAGAGGATATCATTACGCCCATCAAACACACACTTCAGATTTCATTTCCTGTCACTATCTGTAGAAAACACCGGAAAAGTGAGTACTTTTGTGGATGCAAAATACAAGGGACAACCAAACCAGAGTTCTTTAACTACACTATTATGAGATGACATAGCTAGAATATAAAACCTGCTTACCTGAAGATCTTCTCAAGAATCTGTTGATCACCGGAGCTAATAAAACAAAGTTACATGAAGATGAGATGTATTGATGTAACAAGGTTCTGGCTTAACAGATAGAGCATTCTGATCTAAAATCACCGTTGATTGTTTTCAGCTAACGTTAGCAAGCGAACATGGAATGAATCTAGCTAGCTGGCGCTACTGATGCTCACACAGGTCAGGATAGCAACGGACACTTTCAGAAAGATATTTCCACTCCGCACTGGCCAAAGTAAACAATAGGGGTTATTCAAGGTTTTGGGATGGTAGCTAGATAGCCATTTGCCTTCGAGACGTGATTGTGCGTTCAATTGCCTTTTCTTGCCCTGGCATCTGTTTACCCAGAAGTACAATTATCGCGAAAGTTGTCACTTCCCTCTGTCCACGAGGGATTGGTGGTAAAATGGCCAGTAGCTAACGTCAGCCGGGTTGACTACTGTAACTATAGTATAGTAGTAGCAAACCGTTAGCGAGATTGACTTTCTCAGTGGCTGCCACCGTAACGTCGTTAGCTAGCTATCAAGGTTAGCAGCACCACAACAGGCAGTGCTGACTTTTCTAGCAGAACGGTGAGGTTAGCTACCTACGAATTCCTCCTCCTCATCATCATCATCATCATCTTCTTCATTTTCCGAATCGATTTGCATTGCCTCCTCGGCAAAATTGACCGATCTTCCACTGCTAACATTACCACCAGGTCGACCGTTAGCTGAATCTCGGGCATTGTCAAAGGCGGATCCTCTCCGATTCTCCTTCAGTTGGATGAAATACTGCAAGGCAAAGTCCAGAAGGTCTCCTGGCTGATTCCTCAACACTTCCACTGTAAAGCTTTGCAGCAGCTCCGTCAGTCCGTCTGGGATTTCAATACTCATTTCTAATCGGTTTTATTACGAGCCAGGCAAATAAAATGACTACAAATAATATTCCAGCTCAGGCTTGCACGGGTTGACAGCTCACTTGAAAAATAATTCCAGACACAGCCTTTTGTTACAAATGTTGTTGACGTTACACCCATCCTCGATTTCTGTTCATCTGTAGCTAGCTATAGCTTGCTAATTTAGCTACCGCCTTTTGATGAAACCCGAATGAAAATGGCAGTAAAAAAACGCTAGCTAGCTAGCATCATTTTGCTGCTGGCTTCAGGAAACCCACGCATGTGACCCAGGTATCCATGACAACCACCCATCTCGAGATTGCGCACGCAGAATCATAGAAATAGAGCAGTGAGCAGATCAGTCACCACTCCATCTCACTGGGAGCATCGTTTTCCCAGACAGTACAGAATGTTTAGAAACTATTGTGATTTTACCCGTCTCAAAATTCACATCAGTACATTATATATTTCGTCATGCATATTGACAGTATAGCATAATACTAGATTTTTTTCGCATAACAATTGTCCGATGTGGGCCTAGACTCTTAACCTTTATTTCACAAGGAGATTCCATTTGCAATTGATACATAAACACAGCAACTGACCTCCTTAGAAGTGAATGAATAATAACAAGTCTGGGTTGGGCAGAGTGTTTTCTCTACAATGGAGCGGAGGAGAGGCGATGAAGGAAACGATCTGTCCTGTCGCTGTAACAATGTAACACAACCATACTCCTTTTTCATCAACTAAAAATCTGATTTACTACCATACAAATTCATCTGCAAAGACATACCAAACAAATAGATGGCTTTTTCAAGAAGTGAATATGAAACATTTGGATGAACAATAAAACAAAAACACAAAGGAATTCAAGTATGAGTGCTCAGTCATCCTCCTCCTCTTCTCTCTGACAGGTGTATGAGAGTGTGTGTGAGGTATTAGCGTGTAGTACAGTGTCCACAGACAGTAGACTCCTGAGACACTGTAGAACAGCCAGGATCAGTTGATACTTACAGGACACTGACTCCACACCTGAACTAGAGCCAGAGCTTGACCAAACTGTCACCTCCTTTACCCCTGACCCAGATCCTGACCCAGACATAGACCCTGACCCAGTGCCAGCCTGGACCATATTAGAACCATCCGCTGCCAGAACAGCACTAATTTCCGGCGGGTCCGTAGAGTTACCATGGTTACGCATGCAACTGAGAGTGTGTGCATGAGCCTCCAGGTAGTGCCGAGGATTGTGGGAGTAGATCTGTCTGGGCACACTCAGTAGGGCCTCTGCTAGCATCCCCGAGACGGCAGGGTTGTCCAAGTGTGACAGAGTGTGTGTGTCTGCGTTTGACTGAGTGTGCGTGTCTGTGTGTGACGGAGTGTGCGTGTCTGTGTGTGACAGAGTGTGCGTGTCTGTGTGTGACAGAATGTGCTTGTCTGTGTGTGACAGAGTGTGCGTGTCTGTGTGTGACAGAGTGTGCGTGTCTGTGTGTGACAGAGTGTGCGTGTCTGTGTGTGACAGAGTGTGCGTGTCTGTGTGTGACAGAGTGTGCGTGTCTGTGTGTGACAGAGTGTGCGTGTCTGTGTGTGACAGAGTGTGCGTGTCTGTGTGTGACAGAGTGTGCGTGTCTGTGTGTGACAGAGTGTGCGTGTCTGTGTGTGATGGAGTGTGTGTGTGCCTGTGTGTGACAGAGTGTGTGTGTCTGTGTTTGCGCTGTAGGAGTGTGTGGTGTAACAGGAACTCAAAAGTCCCGCCCACGGAAATGACACAACAAGGCTCCATCACGTCTGTGCGTGCCGTTCTCTCTGTAGCTCTAGTCCTGTGTTTGGGGCCCCAGGTAGTATGCAGCATGTGTAGAGCATCTCGTACAGCACACACACTCTGTTCCGTCTGGCCCTCGGTGAGTCCACACACAACCAGACTGTGGGGTCTGCCCCTGTCCTCTGCCTTAGGAAACCCCACATTGACGAACCTGGGAGAGAGAAAACCACATAATTAGAATAGTGTGTGTGTGTGTGTGTGTGTGTGTGTGTGTGTGTGTGTAACTATCCTGTTACCATACCTGTGAGCTCCCAGCACCAGCGGCCGGCAGAAGGTAACCGTAGCAACGTGTTCCTGTCCAATCACAGCCCAGTCTGAGACAGGTTGGGCTCCACTGAGCACAGAGAACAAGGTGAGGTCGTCTTCACACACACACTCTAACACACACACCCCATACCTCCCCACTGCAGCCAGGAAGGCCTCCGACTGTCTGACTGATGAGAGGAGCAGAGACACTCCTAGATGCTGTAGAATGACACACACACTGTCTAACCTCCTCCCTAATCTCACACACACACTTTCTATCTCTCTATTAGCCCCACCCAGCTCTAGCACAGTTCCACCAATCAGCAGGCTGGGTTCTAGGGGTTCTGTCACCGCTAGGGCCCTGATTGGTCCATGGTCGCGGAGTGGGAGGGGTGTAGAGAAATCTGCATGTATGACTTGGCCCTCCAGCAGACGGGAACAGCCAATAGGGAAGCCTGATACTGCTGTGTGCAGAGCAGGGAAGTGTTCGTTAATGAAGTCGCCATGGCAGCTCCAATGCGAGAGCAGCTCACAGGTCAGTTGGCTGATGATTTCAGCATGAGTAGGGCTGATCCGGGTGTGAAGGAAAGCACTGAGTAGGCGGCACAGAGTGTGTGTGTCTGTTTGTCCTGGGGTGTGTGGGTCTGAAAGGGAGGAGCCATGTGGAGCCACTGCAACAGTGATGACATCACTGAGCTCGTCCAATCCGAAGGCCAACAGAGCTTCAGCCAAACGCTTGGCGCCTGCGCCTTCCTGGCGGGCTTTTCGGGTATGTTTCTGTATCTCCCGTAGCAATGAGGCGAGCAGCAGGACGAAGGTCTTGGAGCCATCTCCTGTCACCGAGCTGTGTCTCCTCACACACTCCACCACCATCCTACAAACACACACACATAGAGATTGAGATTTCACAAAGTACTGTAAGCGTGAACATGTGTGTGTGTATATGTATGTACACTACCGTTCAAAAGTTTGTTTTTTTTAAAGAAAAGCACATTTTTTTTGTCCATTAAAATAACATCAAATTGATCAGGAATACAGTGTAGACAGCCAATAGCGCTCCAGTATACAATCACTTCGCGAGCTCAGGGCATGCCTGGCCCAGCATGCATTTGTAGTCTACTTGTGTGCTGCTATAGCTCCTTACTTTAACTACTGTCACGGCGTTCGCTAAATATTTTCAGAAAGAAACTGACAAAACACACCGGTGAAAAATCAAGGTGTCTTACAAAGATGAGGACCAAGAGCAAGAGAGGAAGTGTGGTGAAGTGGTGTCCACAACTAAATCATCATTGTGGAATCTGAAAAGACACATATCCCAAAAGCATGATGGTGTACTTACTACGTGCACATGCTAAAAGAAAGGAACGAGGTGAGTAGCTAATTAAGTTTCATTGTAGCAAAGTATTTCTACATAACAAATCAGATCTCTTAAAATGTTCCTTCATTTTTGTTAGATTATCTATACAATAGGCCATAATTGATTTTCAATATTCCAATTTTCAAGGCGGCTTTCCGTTTTTGAATGGGTTGTTTTGACTAAAAACCTTTAGGCTTACCAATAGAAGAAAAAAATAACAACTCTGCATCCCTGCCCAGCCTGGCAAGAGTGGCCAAAAGGTTGTTTAGCATCCTCAGTGGCTCTGCAAACTTGGAGAGGATATTCTCCACTGCTGACCTGCTCTCCAGGCACCACCACATGAGCCTGAAACCAGTCTCTGGCCAAACTGGTGTTTCTAAAAATGAATTCCAAGGAACTCTAGACTGAGCCTAATTAGGCATTTTTCATTTAAGTCGCAGCGTATATGCACAATTTATAGACTATAACGATTTAATACAACAAACCTTTGTTAAAATGCAGAGTGCTTAATGTCCCTGACTCCCTACCAGCCTAGTGTGTTCACAATATATTTATTTGTAGGCTATAGCCTTGAAATAATTTTAATATAGCCTAAATAATCAATGTTCGTTCCTTCTTAGGTTCCCTGTCTGGCTCCTGGCCTATTTAGAGTGTATATATCCTGTTTAATATTAGTAGCCTATTAGTAGCCTATTTGAAATTATGAGCACGTCTTACATTCACCTTTTCATGTTTATTAAAGTACTTTTTATTCCAATCATATGGTTTGGTTTCAATACTCCACAACAAAATAGTAGGTCCAGGTAGTCCAAAAAAATATGTGGGTGTTGGTTAAATTGTGGGCGGTTTGAATGGACGTGGAGCTCTGGAGCTGTGCGCAGGCATCGCTCCATGAGCAATGAGCGAGATATCCGACCGCTTAACTCCACTCACATACTCCAACTTGTGTTACCTGGCCAGCGGGTGTTCCACCCGCAGGGCTGTGAGGATGCGTGTTCCGTGGCGTGTCAGCAGAGTTTGCCCCGTGTCCCGTGTGAACAGCACCTGTCCTCCATCAGGACCAAAGCTCCTCCGGATCACTGCCTCCAGGACACTCACTGTCTGCAGTACGGAGTCCAGCTGCAGACACCGAGGCTGCAACCGCATCCCCATACCAAAGACCTGAGAGATGGAGAGAGGCTACTTGTCCAGGACACACAGACACAATTGGGTTAGCTGGGATTCACTGGCTGCACATATTTCATATGAATTGAAGTAGCTAGCTAGCCTACTTCGATACTGCGCGCCTGATCCTCAAGCTCTTTTATCTTGATGAGTGAAAGGTCACTTTATGGTAAAACTATACTGACTACATCCAGGATAAAACACCGAAATTCTGATTGTTTACGTGAACTCACCTTGGTGTGGAAAAGCTTCCTTTGGTTTCCTAGATACCTCTTCCTCTGATGGTGTTGGTAAGTCACTCAGTTTAAAATCTGCATGTCGCCCTCTAGCGACGGGAGGTCATGTATAACTATATTTCTCTACGATCAGGTTTATTATGGTATTGCCACCATCAGTCATGCAAGTCTGATGTTATACTAACAGATGATACAATCGGATTCAGTGCATTAGGAAGCGAACAGGAGTCAATATTTATGTATAACTCATAAACATATGGTAAGATCAGGTTTTGATCTTGAAAGTGCAAAAATAAGACTGGTACTGTATACAGTCCATGGTACAGTCAATGAGTAATGTATTGGAACAGCTGGTTACATCATTGAGAAGGGTTGACAAACTTTTAGAACCAGACTTTGGTCTTTGACTATATCTACCTCTCCTTATTTGGGAGTCTAATCAACATAGTAATTGTACCTAAAGTGGTTTACAGTTATCACATGTGGCCTTTGTGGGATTCGAACCCATCACACTGGTGCTGCCAGCCCACTAAGCCATTGGCACCACAAGGGGAGCCCCCTAAGCCGAGCGTTTATCCACCCCCTGCTTGATGCCCAGCACCAGGTGTAGGAACCAGTTGAACTGCACGGTCCAGCCCTTGTCCCTGCAGATCTCTATCTGGTCCAGCAGGTGGCGCTGTGCCTCCTCCTCCGGCCGGCCCACAGTCAGCGCTTCGCGGATGTACTCGATGTCTTCTTTGCTGGTGAGCTGAGGCATGCCTGTCATCAGCATCATGGAGAACAGGATGACGAGGAGGTTGGTGTGATGCCTCAGAGCCAGGTAGGCCCGCACACACACATCCTGGGAGAGAGGGGGGGTTGGTATGTGTTAGTACTCTAGATGAGATACAGTGCCTTGCGAAAGTATTCGGCCCCCTTGAACTTTGCGACCTTTTGCCACATTTCAGGCTTCAAACATAAAGATATAAAACTGTATTTTTTTGTGAAGAATCAACAACAAGTGGGACACAATCATGAAGTGGAACGACATTTATTGGATATTTCAAACTTTTTTAACAAATCAAAAACTGAAAAATTGGGCGTGCAAAATTATTCAGCCCCTTTACTTTCAGTGCAGCAAACTCTCTCCAGAAGTTCAGTGAGGATCTCTGAATGATCCAATGTTGACCTAAATGACTAATGATGATAAATACAATCCACCTGTGTGTAATCAAGTCTCCGTATAAATGCACCTGCACTGTGATAGTCTCAGAGGTCCGTTAAAAGCGCAGAGAGCATCATGAAGAACAAGGAACACACCAGGCAGGTCCGAGATACTGTTGTGAAGAAGTTTAAAGCCGGATTTGGATACAAAAAGATTTCCCAAGCTTTAAACATCCCAAGGAGCACTGTGCAAGCGATAATATTGAAATGGAAGGAGTATCAGACCACTGCAAATCTACCAAGACCTGGCCGTCCCTCTAAACTTTCAGCTCATACAAGGAGAAGACTGATCAGAGATGCAGCCTAGAGGCCCATGATCACTCTGGATGAA
This sequence comes from Oncorhynchus mykiss, assembly GCF_057628025.1. Classification (NCBI taxonomy): domain Eukaryota; kingdom Metazoa; phylum Chordata; class Actinopteri; order Salmoniformes; family Salmonidae; genus Oncorhynchus; species Oncorhynchus mykiss. The sequence goes on from NC_143036.1 coordinate 54,715,099, forward strand.
CTGCAGAGATCTACAGCTGAGGTGGGAGACTCTGTCCATAGGACAACAATCAGTCGTATATTGCACAAATCTGGCCTTTATGGAAGAGTGGCAAGAAGAAAGCCATTTCTTAAAGATATCCATAAAAAGTGTTGTTTAAAGTTTGCCACAAGCCACCTGGGAGACACACCAAACATGTGGAAGAAGGTGCTCTGGTCAGATGAAACCAAAATTGAACTTTTTGGCAACAATGCAAGACGTTATGTTTGGCGTAAAAGCAACACAGCTCATCACCCTGAACACACCATCCCCACTGTCAAACATGGTGGTGGTAGCATCATGGTTTGGGCCTGATTTTCTTCAGCAGGGACAGGGAAGATGGTTAAAATTGATGGGAAGATGGATGGAGCCAAATACAGGACCATTCTGGAAGAAAACCTGATGGAGTCTGCAAAAGACCTGAAACTGGGACGGAGATTTGTCTTCCAACAAGACAATGATCCAAAACATAAAGCAAAATCTACAATGGAATGGTTCAAAAATAAACATATCCAGGTGTTAGAATGGCCAAGTCAAAGTCCAGACCTGAATCCAATCGAGAATCTGTGGAAAGAACTGAAAACTGCTGTTCACAAATGCTCTCCATCCAACCTCACTGAGCTCGAGCTGTTTTGCAAGGAGGAATGGGAAAAAATTTCAGTCTCTCGATGTGCAAAACTGATAGAGACATACCCCAAGCGACTTACAGCTGTAATCGCAGCAAAAGGTGGCGCTACAAAGTATTAACTTAAGGGGGCTGAATAATTTTGCACGGACAATTTTTCAGTTTTTGATTTGTTAAAAAAGTTTGAAATATCCAATAAATGTCGTTCCACTTCATGATTGTGTCCCACTTGTTGTTGATTCTTCACAAAAAAATACAGTTTTATATCTTTATGTTTGAAGCCTGAAATGTGGCAAAAGGTCGCAAAGTTCAAGGGGGCCGAATACTTTCGCAAGGCACTGTAAATACTCTAGTTAAGTGTGTGTGTGTGTGTGTGTGTGTGTGTGTGTGTGTGTGTGTGTTTTTACTAGTTAGACAACAAGTTAGTCTGAGTACCTGGAACCTCTGGAAGTGTGGGCTGCTCTTCTTCCCTGATGTGCCCATGACATAGAGGAAGTCAGGGGTGAGGACGAAGGGAACCCTCTCCTTACTGATACCCAGGAAACTCTTATAGTTCCCCAGTATGTGGCCAAAGTCTATGTGGAACAGGTTACCTGAGGGCAGACATATCAATGGGGGAAAAAAGCATGTTATAGATCAACCACCCAATACATCAAAAACAAATGACTACATTCAGATGAACAGAAAAACACTTTCTATGGGTTCATCCACATATATAGAATATTGTGGAATGTATTCCTAATGTTTTGGCAGCCACTTAACGCCAAGTACTGTATCGTGTTTGTGCTATAACGAGATGAGGATGAGCTCTGGTACCAGATTCAGTGATCATGATGTTGTCGTTGTGTCTGTCTCCTACCCCCAGCACGTAGGTGGCCACACAGTACCCTCCACAGGAGAACACAAACCTCTCCACCGCCTGCTGGAACTACAGGGAGGAGAGAGAGAGACACACACACACAGAGAGAGAGACGGGGAGAGACAGAGAAAGACAGGAAAAAAGAGGGAGAGAATGATGGCGAGAGAGAGAGAGAGAGAGAGAGAGAGAGAGAAGGGAAGTGATAGAGACAGAGTGGAGGAAATGAAGAGCATTTGTGAGCTGCAATTTCATGCAACCAGCTCTGCTCGATTATTTCCACAGACAACATTGGAGCAAACACAGTGACTCAAACCGTGTTTCATCTTTCTCTATTCATCTGCTAGCGCTGTGGTAGCTTCTGTGGTATACCTCCACCCTAAAGCTATGGAGACTGCTGCATTGGGCTATTTCTAAACGGCCAATTCAAAAATAGACATAGCAGAGCTGAAAATGTGGAGGTGCTTCAGCCTACACAGTCTGAGTATGCATGAATAGTGCTGCAGACAAAGCCCTGGGTAACAGGAAATGTAGCAGGTGTGTTTCCTTCCCCCTTTGCGCCGCAGTTATATCCTCTACAGCTGAGACGCTGCAGCACCGTGGGGGTTAATCTAGTTAGCTACCTTTTCCTCGCTCACACACTTGTCCCGCAGCCATTGGTTGAGGATCTCGTCCTTGAATGCTCCTGTGCTTCCCACAACACTCTGCTGGATGTTGGCAATAGTGGTGGCATCCTTCACTATCTCAATCATCCCTAGAGAGAGAGCGAGAGAGATGAAGAAATGGCACATAAGAAATGGCACACATATATATATATATATATATATATATATATATATATAGTATATGTTATATGTTATAATATATTATTATTAATGCGTCATGACCGTGTAAAGTCAGTTGACATACCTATTTTATTCCCAGTAGAGATACAGCCGTAGGGCAATAAGGACAAGTCCAAAGACTCTTCCTCCCATATGGACTCCATGATCAGCAGAATCTAAAAAGAGGAGCACTTCCTTGTCATGGAACATTTGGTGGACAGTTTTGCCTAACCCCTTGAGAAAGCAAGCCCACACACCTGTAGAATGAGCATGTCCTGCCTGAGGTCATCCCCGTCCTTAAAGATGACCCCGATGGTGTCACTGGACAGGGTGGTGGGGTCAGCCCTCTTAAACTGCAGCCACAGCGGTCTCTTCTTAGAGGCCATCACCTTACACTGCTCTATCTGAAGAGAGGGACCCATGTTTAGAGTCAAACGCAGGAGAGAAGGGAGGAGTAAGAATACAATTAGTGGAGGATGCAGGAAATGATGGTGAGGAAAGGGATGGAGACAAGCGAGAAGAGACGTGGAGGAAAATAAGAGGGGGGTAGAATAGAGGTGGATCGGTATTATTCCACTCACCACCAGAGCACCAGCCCGTAGACCCGGGTCATAGGGCACTCTGAAGCTCTCTGGCAGCCCAGACGTCTGCAGGTTCTCCAGCTTCTGACGCAGCTGGAACACAACTGAACATAACACCGGGACTCATTACATGTTCATTTATATAGGAATTTATCTTGATCTCTTATACGAGGTACGTTGACCTGAGGCGGCAGGCTCACCTTGTGCAGAAACATCATATTTCTCAGCAGACATGGCCTTGATCTCCCTGGTGACTTTCTGCAGGGCTTCTGTCATCTCCACCTGTTGATGATAATGAATCGGATTATTCTTGATTCAGGTCCTCGTTATCTGACACTTTAGCGACCTAGTCTTTTTAAAAATCAGTCTTTTATATCCTTGAATTATTTGTATACGGTATATTTCATTGTGAGGAGTGTTGAGATGTTTTAATAAAGTTGTGTTTGAAGGTAAAGCTCTGAAGAAAGATGTTGGGAAGATCCACCTGATGTGCCGGCCTCAGCCCTCCGAGGAGTCCACACAGTACCAGAGGTACCTCGATTACCTGACTGGCTACGACGTCAAAGCCTTACAGTCACATTATACGGTGGAGGAACTCTCCTCGCCCACTCCTACTGTGTCTGATCACACATCACACCGTACTCTCGGCCGGGGTGAAGGCTATACAATCACCCACCTGGCGTCTGAAGTCCTGCAGCATGTCCTCTCCACAGCCTCGGAGGTAGGCTTCCAGCAGCACAGCGTACCTCTGCTGGTAGTGCATGGACTGGGCGATCTCACTCCTCAGGAACCAGAAAAGGAAATGACCTATCCTCTTACTCCTGAGAGCTCTCTTCAGCAGGAACCTGGCCAGGGCACTGTCATGGTACGGCTCAAACTTCACAGCCTGAAAAACACATATGCATTTTTCTCAATATAAACACATCATAAATGCAAGCTAAATGTTTCAATAAACTGTAATGCAACATTATAAAGTATCTTCCAGTTTGGGGATTTGTTCATACTCATACTGTTTTGCATGTTTAACCAAGGCCTCATTGTTGACAATAGAGACAGTAATTTGACTCTACAGTGATGAATGGCACATGCAAAACTACCCACAGGTGCTCCCTTCTGGGAAAATACTAGGTAGTCTTGTCTGTAAAGTTTGTTATTGTGTTTTTTCCTGGTCAATGTATTAAACAACTACTGTTTTTATGTTTGCTTCTACACTCAGAGACAGGTAGACCAAACACATATGACTAGGGCAGTTTAGTCATTCTCGTCATGAATCTTGTCCCGGAGGCAGCTCTGCAGAGTGGTCACTAGCTAGCACAGCCACAAAGTCATAACATCAGATTTTCAACCTAACCTTAACCAAACTGCTAACCATAATGCGTAAACCTAACCTTAAATTAAGATCAAAAAAGCAAATGTTTGCTTTTATGAATTTTTTCAATATAGCTCATTTTAACTTTGCAAAGTGAAATCACTCTGTTCTGCCTCCGGGACAAGAGTCATGACAATAAATGCCAACTTGCATGACTAGCGCTGGGTAAGGAAACTCGGTTCCTCTGTGGCACAGGCCGAATCTTGACAGAACCAAGACCGAAGCGCATCAGACATTTCTCAGCCAAATCTTGGTTCCAACAAGTCCGACTAACTCACCTGGACCAGCTGCAGCAGGTACCTCAGGACGTCGTCGTCCCCCAGGGTCTCCAGCTTGCGTACTGCCATGGAGCGGACGTGAGCGTCAGAGTAGTGGCAGTCTAACAGCTGCATGGCCAGGCCCACATCCAGCACACTACGGTCCCACACAGAGCTCCTCTCCAGCAGCCTATGAGTGGCCAGGACAGCCTCCTGTCTACCCCACAGCACAGAGCCCAGCAGCTTGGGGTATGCCCTGGGAGGAGACAGTAGCGAGTTTTACAACATCTCAATAAAACTCCCAAACATTGCACTGAATCATATTCACCGAAAGATCTCTGTGATACTCGTACAGAAAACATATTAAGAAAGATGGAATTGGAATGAAACAAGTGTTTCTGTGATATAAACTCAGATTACTCAAAGTTATTCAGTAATATAGTATTAGATGACCATGCCAGTCAGTCTTACCTGGGGTGACGCATACACTCCTCTCTGAAGTGCCACAGCAGCTCTTTGTCTTCTTGGCTGAGAGGGTGCAGTGGATCGGTCTCAACAATTACCTCAAACTGCTTCCTCAGGTGGTTAGGCATCTCCCTTTGCCCCCTCTCCCCTCCCTCGGCCTCCCGACCCTCCCCCCCAGCAGCCTTGCCCTCCCTGCTCTTGGGCAGGGCCACTGGGTAGCAGTACTTGTCCAGCAGGATGGCTACGGCCATGGAGGAGGCCTTGTCTGGGTTGGTGGCTGAGGTCAGCTTGTCTGCATTGACGCTGCTGTTGTCCTCGGTCTTCTCAGGCATCTTCCACATGTGGAGGATGAACTCTCCCTGGCGCAGCAGCGAGCGGTGGTCCACCAGCAGCAGGTTGACGTAGTACAGCAGACGATTCTTAGTCTTGCTACCATCATGGCTGCCGCTGCCACCTCCACCTGGGGATCCTCCGTTGTCCTGGTAGGAGGAGGTGCCCTTAGAGATCTGGGTCTGGGCCTTCCCACAGGACACCTGGGGAGAGGAGAAAAGAGAATAGAGTTCAATTGTAATGAATTGAATTAAGTTGTGATTCATGTTATATTCTCCAAATGATAGACTGGTATTCTACAAAAAAATCCCACAACAAAGATGTTGGCTAAAGCAAATATAGATACGGCTGCCAGACTAAACCAATACACCTTATACAGCTGACCAGTTTACCTGTAGGCTGAGGCGAGCCCCCTTGGGCAGGTCTCTGATGCGTATATTGAACTCCAGCCAGGCGTTCCACAGCACCTCCTCAGTGAAAGCCTTGGAGGAGGTCCTCTCCTGAGCCAGGAGCTGCTGGCCATGGAAGATACTGGCCTCCACATACACGATCAGCTCTGGGTTCCTCGGCAAAGCCGGGATGTCTATGCCCAGGACTTTAACCCTGAACTTCCTGTGACAGTCCCACAGAGAGATGGTGTAGACCCGCTCGTGGTCTTTCTCGTCGATCGTCAGCTGCTCATGGGTGCCTGTTGGAACAGAGGAATATGGATCATCTTAATCATCAAAGAAACACTTCCCACAGTAAAATCATGTGCTATAATATTGGTTATTGTGGCACAAATTGTTTACTTGAAAAGCACATATTGTAAATTGTAATCTATTTGTGAAATATTCTGATAAGATTACTATGGGAATGTTGATGCTAGCTTACCTGCCACTCCAGTACAGTCATCCACCTGTGCCCAGTCCTCTCTCTGGACTAGGTCTTGACCCGGATTAGGAGCCGACTCCAGAACCAGATGGATCTCCTCTCCGTTCTTCAGACACTGTCGGACCCAGTGGAAGTCCCTGACCGGGTGGTTCCCATAGATATACTCTTCCCTGCCACACACTCTCAGGACGTAGTCTGCCTCACAAACATCCTCGGGAACTCCCAGCAGAGCCCTCTTATTGGAGATCTTGGTAAAGAAGGTCTGGAGCACCTGGACGGGCGTGTCGTCGATGGACACCTTGATGGTCTGGCTGGCCTTGTTCCTGTGAATGACCAGCAGGATGTGGCTGTTGGTCACCTAGAATAAAATATTATTCAATCTTTATTGATCCATGATACAGACAACAGAAATTGGCAATATTTTGCTGTCCCAGTACCCAGCTACATCACCCAACACAGAACAGGCTGGGAGCAGGCAAGAAGCAGAGGGTCGCCCCGCAGAGCTGCACCCCTGGAGCAGCCAGGTTAGGGGTTACATACCTTTGTGAGCAGGTACTCCGGGAGGTGCTTGGATGTGATCCAAGGGTCCATTGAGTATAGTTTGGGGTCCCGGTCGGACAGCTCGATCTTGCGGGGTGTGAGGAGCTTCCTCCGGGTGAACTCCAGCTCGTCATCGTGCACGTTGCTGACGTCGGTGACGTCGTAGCCAATCAGGTAGTTGAGGTACCTCTGGTACTGTGTGGACTCCTCGGAGGGCTGAGGCCGGCAGGTCAGGTGGATCTTCCCCACATCTTTCTTCAGAGCTTTAGATTCAAACACAACTTTATTAAAACATCTCAACACACCTCAGAATAAAATATACCGTATACAAATAATTCAAGGATATAAAAGACAGATTTAAGACTTAAAGCTTCTACCTTTCCAGTAGCGGACGCAGTCCAGGGTCTGAAACACCTGGTGCTTATCGTAGATCTCACACCAGTTACCCTTCTTCTGGTAGAGCAGGATGCAGTGGTCAGGGGAGTACTTCTGGTAGAACTCAGGGCACAGGTTGGTGGCTACTACCCTCAGCCACACCTGGGCTTTCACCTGCTCCACCGTCCAGTTCCCAGCCACCTCCAGGAGCAAGGTGTCCGGGCTGCGGCTACTCTTTGTGGTGGTGGGGAGGACGAACTCGACGGCTATCTGGTCCATGGACACGGAGAAGGTGGAGGTGAAGGCTTTCATCTTTCTTCTCCTCCTCCGGATCTCTTCTCTAAGGACTACAGGTTGAGGTTCTTCTTCATCGCTCACTTGCTGTTCCATAACACGAGTTATCTATTATCAATGAAGAATAAAATATATCCGTTTAGATTAGAATAGATGGATGTATAAGGGATGTTAAATGTAGCATGTCAAATTATCTCATGTTTGTCAACATAGCCTATAATAAGATACTCTTTCATGATATGTTACGCTCATAATAATTCTATGTTCTATGATGGTGTATATGAATCTTATTAAACGTCTTTCAGATTAACTTCTCTGCATAGGGAGTTGCAAAGCAGGAAGCAAGAAGAAGCACTGACATCAGTAACAACGTATCAACCCCATACAGTCATTGCTATCAACTCATCAAAAGAAGAGAAATGTTGCACTAAAATTGGTTAATCAGAATTTGGCAATATTGTAAATTACACCTTAGTCATTTCAGAATTTCCAGAATTTCTCCTACACCTGCCCACAAAAACAAACCTACAGTATATAAAAAATACAACAATTATTGATGAAACTTCCATATAGAGATAGTTTCCCATGAGCAAATTCAGAGCCGATAGATTTCAAAAACAGAAAGTAACGGTCATTTATTGCCGATTACATGCGCCAGGGAAAGTATGAAAGCCAGAGAAAACCATATGGAGAAAACGTACCGCTCAGTAGACCTAAACACACTAACGCCAGCAGAAATATGACACGGTTTGTGACTAGGCATTTGTAAATAATTGTACAATGATCCCAGTTCCTCCGTAGTTCATGTTGAGTCCGATGAAGTGGTACTAAAACTTTCTGTCGGCTATTCCACTCACCCCTCCCTGTTATGTGTGAAGCAGAGTCCCATGCAAGCCTACATGTTGTGCTCTTATTGGTCGCTCAGAGTCGCCATAACTGTAGTTTTGAGGGAACTGGACTACAGAAACCCACAGCCAAATAATAATTTCATTGCATAATCATAACTATTACTATTACATTTTTTTGCCGTTATAAACTGGGATAAGTATGTTATTGTTTCCATGACAAGACTGATGTATTTATATTCATATTCCATTGTCATATTCACTAAAAACGTTTTCTCCTGAAAAGAAAAAATAAGCATTTGTCATTCTCCGGCAAGGTATTATTTCATACTATTATATCAAACTAGCAAAGATTCTAAGCTAAACAGTTTTTGCATGATGAGGGTTCTTATTGAATCCCATCAGTTAAAACCAATGATATACAGATATATATATATAATATATATATATATATAAATATACATACAGTTGAAGTCAGAAGTTTACATACACCTTAGCCAAATACATTTAAACTTAGTTCTTCACAATTCCTGACATTTAATCCCAGTAAAAATTCCCTGTTTTAGGTCAGTTAGGATCACCACTTTATTTTAAGAATGTGAAATGTCAGAATAATAGTAGAGAGAATGATTTATTTCATATTTTATTTATTTCATCACATTCCCAGTGGGTAAGAAGTTTACATGCACTCAATTAGTATTTGATAGCATTGCCTTTAAATTGTTTAACTTGGGTCAAACGTTTCAGGTAGCCTTCCACAAGCTTCCCACAATAAGTTGGGTGAATTTTGGCCCATTCCTCCTAACAGAGCAGGTGTAACCGAGTCAGGTTTGTGGGCCTCCTTGCTCGCACACGCTTTTTCAGTTCTGCCCACAAATTTGATGGGATTGAGGTCAGGGCTTTGTGATGGCCACTCCAATACCGTGACTTTGTTGCGCCATTTTGCCACAACTTTGGAAGTATGCTTGGGGTCATTTCCCATTTGGAACACTAATTTGCAACCAAGCTTTAACTTCCTGACTGATGTCTTGAGATGTTGCTTTAATATATCCACATAATTTCCATCCTCATGATGCCATCTATTTTGTGAAGTGCACCAGTCCCTCCTGCAGCAAAGCACCCCCGCAACATGATGCTGCCACCCCTGTGCTTCACGGTTTGGATGGTGTTCTTCGGCTTGCAAGCCTCTCCCTTTTTTCTCCAAACATAAAGATGGTCATTATGGCCAAACAGTTCTATTTTTGTTTCATCAGACCAGAGGAGATTTCTCCAAAAAGTACGATCTTTGTCCCCATGTGCAGTTGCAAACCGGCGGTTTTGGAGCAGTGGCTTCTTCCTTGCTGTGTGGCCTTTCAGCTTATATAGGACTCGTTTTACTGTGGATATAGATACTTTTGTACCAGTTTCCTCCCGAATCTTCACAAGGTCCTTTGCTGTTGTTCTGGAATTGATTTGTACTTTTCGCACCAAAGTACATTCATCTCTAGGAGACAGACCGCATCTCCTTCCTGGGCGGTATGATGGCTGCGTGGTCCCATGGTGTTTATACTTGCGTACTATTGTTTGTACAGGTGAACGTGGTACCTTCAGGCATTTGGAAATTGCTCCCAAGGATGAACCAGACTTGTGGAGGTCAACAATTTTTGGCTGATTTCTTTTGATTTTCCCATGATGTCAAGCAAAGAGGCACTGAGTTTGAAGGTAAGCCTTGAAATACATCCACAGGTACACCTCCAATTGACTCAAATTATGTCAATTAGCCTATCAGAAGCTTCTAAAGCCATGACATAATTTTCTGGAATTTTCCAAGCTGTTTAAAGGCACAGTCAACTTAGTGTATGTACATTTCTGACCCACTGGAATTGTGATATTGTGAATTATAAGTGAAATAATCTGTCTGTAAACAATTTTGTGTAAAATGGCTTGTGTCATGCACCAAGTAAATGTCCTAACCGACTTGCCAAAACTATAGTTTATTAACAAGAAATGTGTGGAGTGGTTGAAAAACGCGTTTTAATGACTCCAACCTAAGTATGTAAACTTTATGTACATCACTGGTTACAACCGCTGTCAGTGAGGTTTGGATTTGTTGAACAATATCGCTCTCTTCTGGTTATGGTGGTTTTCATTTCACCTATGTTTCAATTAATCCAGCAAATGCGGCTGCAATTTCGAACAAGCCCATAGACTTCCATTGAAACAGAAAAAAACGAGAGAATGGGATGCATAGACTGTAACAAATAGTGGGATGTCTCGCTTCCTCTTCCGTCTCTGATTTCAGAGATGTTACAACAATAATGGTGGCTCCTGGGGAAAAAATAATAATTTCACAAATAATTAATTTGACCGCCGTCTCATATTTTTATCTATACATTTGTATATACAATAATTTACATCTTCATTATGATGGTATTATCATGGTAACATTTTATTTTTAGTTACAGTATTTGCAAATTCCAATCATTTTCGCTCAATGTATTGCGGTTCAAGTGTTGGTTTGGGCCGCTGATCCTAGAACAGTCCTTACGATTCAGAACTTGGGCAAATGATAAGCCTGCATTGTGTTCTTGCCCCCCTACACTACGTTATCGTCTACCCCTCCGCTTGTGTGACGCGGGTCCCGCCTCCCCCGGTCTCTTCAGCGTCCCTTCCCCAGCGACAGAGCTAGGTTGTGAGTCCCCCAACACGGAGCAAGAATACTGACACCCGCGACTGACTGAAACCAAGGGGAAGATGGAGCACAGAGACCCTAATTTCAACATATTGTTAGCTACTGATTCTTATAAGGTGAGTGGGCGACGCCGGTATGTTAGTAGTAGTGCGACTGTAGGCGTAGGTTCAGTGTGAATTGAATTCTATCAGCCAAGGTGGTTGCATCCTCCAAGGCCATCACGCTTGCCCTGGTCGCTTTCTGTGTCAGCTCTCTAGGCCAAATGGGGAGGAGAGAGGGGCAGGTAGAAAAGGTCGTAAGTTACCGCAGTCTGAAAGGATCCTCTTGCCTATTTTCATCTCGGATGACTGACGGAGTGGCCACTGGTGAATCTACGCAGAGCTCACCTTTTTGCGCAGCTAGCTACGCTTGCTAGGCAGGCAGCTAACGAATGAGCAGTGGATATATAGTTGTGAATGGGAACGCTATAGCAGATCATTTGAAAGGCGGTAGCTAGCGCAAGAAAGCAATGAATTGAGCGGGTGATTTTGCTACCAAACCGAGGGAAGGCTAGCTTCTGCAAGAGACGTAGCTAACAGACCAGCGTCTACTGGTGTTACTATCCATTTGCTTACTTTGGGAGAAAATAACTATGGTAGATCCTGAAACAAAAGCGAAACTTTTGTTGATACGCTCCAGGTCTTTTTGCAAACCTTTTTTGACCGTCGATATTGTTGAAGACGGAGGTGGAATGAGTGCATTCAGCGCACATCAAACGAGAGCTGAATGATTCGGTCTGTTTTTGACTGGGTTTTACATGTTATTTTATTTGAAGAAAAGTCTGCTGATGGGGACAATTTATAGACCTTGCAGGCAGAAATGTTATAGTTATGACTGACTGCTTTTGTCGATTACAATACTACGAGAAATGTATTTATTTCCTTGTGGCCCCTTGTCCATGTCCTGCCGCTGTCATAGCAACTGAATCTCTCACTCACAGGTCACAATACTGCATAGTCTTATTTTTATACCATTGTGGCACAAGACCATTATATAAACACAGTGGAACTGATATGTTGTTTCCTCTTTACCAGATGGACAATAATAAAGGCTGCACAAAGCACATTAATCCTATTATATTTGACGAGCCAGCATCAACTGTCCGTGCTGTGATGATGCTGTTCACTGGACTTGTGTGTGTATGTAGAGTGGCACAACAACATCTGTCCTTTGGGCTCAATGCCATACAGTGACTTATCAGCATCTGGAACTAGAGGGCCAGTGAGGATAGAGAGAGTGAGGGTGGGAAACTAAAGACACGCTACTGTGACTGATACACCATAACATGATAGAGGGTCATAAAGTAGGCCCTAAAGTCCCTAACCACTGTCCTAAAACCATGGAGATATTTTGGATTCTCAGTGTTCTGTCTTTGCCATGCAAAGCTTATGTTTTTTTGTTTCACAACCCCTGGTCTGGTAAAATACAACAACGACAAAAAGAGGTTTGTGAACAGAACAGAATGGAGTCAAACGGCTCCAAACATTCGCTTTAATCTTGGTAAATTGTGCTTCATGAAAATATTTTATTTAGTCTTTCTCTCTCCTGTTGTGTCCCTAAATTCCGAATGTGTGCATTCAGACTGAGCTGGTTGGCTCCATCCATCCAGCAGCCAGTGACACTCGGGGCTCATCACACGCAGGGGGCTCGTCTCTCTGTCAGAGTGGAGGTCCTAGTGGACTGATTCCCAGGCCAGCACTGATTGATGTAGGCACAGTTCTAGGATCAGCCAACCCATCGGGGGAGATGCAAAACTGAGCTTTGGTTCAATGGTTAGGTTACTGGTTAGTTCATGAGGTCTTGTGGGGGGCTAGTGATGGATGGGACAACATTGGTTAATAACCTAGGCTGAGTGACCTGTTGTGTAGGCTATGTCATTGTATGTGCAAGGCCAGTGCAGCCCAGAGGTAGGATGGGGAGAGGTTCAGAAGTACCATCGTTTTACAGCTGACTGAATTCCCGGAAAGGGAGAGAGAGATTGATGTGGGCGTGCCCAGAGACGAGGACACAGGACTGTGCCAGCCAGATATGCCGCTGTAGAGAGGCCAGTGTAATTATATGTGCATAGTAGTCGTGGCTAATCAATAAAAGCATCGTCAGCAGATTTGCTCATTCCCCTGTGTTTGCGTTATTTACTGTTCCATCTGCTCCGCAGCCCGTCTCGCTGTGCCCATCCTCTCCCTCCTGTTCCACTTCTCTACACATACCTGGGTGTCCCAGGTGCACCTAGAGCGAGTGAGATGTCACCAAAGTACCATTCAATCTCTTTAACTGTCATTTTATAGCCTGAAGTTATGTGTTTTATCCATGTTGTCTCCTCCATCTTTGCTCTAGGTGACACACTACAAGCAGTACCCTCCAAACACCAGTAAAGTGTACTCCTACTTCGAGTGCCGCGAGAAGAGGCCTGACCCGACCAAGAACAGAAAAGTCAAGTATGAGACGACGGTCTTCTATGGCCTGCAGTACATCACCAACAAATACTTAAAAGGTAAGGATTGCATTGATGTAATGCAAAATAAGACACCAAAGCCTATATAAATAGCTCTTCTTTGAGTTAACATTCTTTACCACTCGGCCTTGCTACTAGTCTGCAGAGTTGAAGTGAAGAGAGTGATCCTTCCTGTCTCTGCCAGCAGGAGAATCACTGTCATGTGATCAAGGCTAGCATATCATTTAATAGGTGCTCAGATTAATTCTACACCATGGACTGGCGGCATCTGAGGCTCTGTAGCATCTTGACTGAGCAGGGGAGAATCTCAGTTGCATTTCCTCGATTCCTCGCGTCCACTCTCCACGCCTCCTTCGCAAAACCCATTGAATGAGAAGTTCAGAGGTCCCTCCCCCAGGATCACGTCTCAGTACTTTGAAAAGCAATCCTTTCTTTCTGCCTCACTTGGAAGTTGTGATTGATCAGTTCTCTTGCTGTGAAGGTCTTACCTGAAGGATTTTAAATGAGAATCAATTGTTTGGTCCCCATAAGGATACAATGAGCTCTAAAAGCATTGGGATAGTGACACATTTTTGTTGTTGTTTTGGCTCTGTACTCCAGTACTTTGGATTTGAAATGATACAATGATTACTTCAAGCGTGTGACTCCTACAGACTTCTTGGATGCATTTGCTGTTTGTTTTGGTTGTGTTTCAAGTCTTTTTGGGCCCAATAGAAGTTAATGGTAAATACTTTATTGTGTCATTTGCAATCAAAGTGGCTCCAAAATGACACAATACATTATTTACCATACATTTCTATTGGGCACAAAATAGTCTGAAACACAACCAAAACAAACAGCAAATGAATCCAAGAAGTCTGTAGGAGTCACAAGCTTGACGCAAACATTGTGTGTTAGGAATATGGGACCAAACACTCAACTTCTGAGGACTTTTATACGATGGGTTTTGAGAAGGAGGCATGTGGAGAGGAATCAAGGAAATGCAATTGAGATTCTCCCCAGGATCACGTTCCAATACTTTTAAAAGGAATCCTTCCTTGTGATTGACCTAACGTCAGTGGTTAGGATTTCACTACCCAGTAATGTCCGGTCAGGGATTACTCCACAGTAGGAAGTAAGGAAAGAGGACACCTTTTTTTTTTCAGTGTATTTGAACAGGGCCTAGACTATAGCTCCTCCTCTGGCCATCAGTTATTGTAAAGGGCGCTTAGGGCCTCCTGTTGATGCTTCGCCAGATCCCACCTTGGGCGGCCTCAGCCTAGACACTGATCTAAGCTCAGTTTCTCACTCCGTACCCTAATGGGGCCTGCCCTAAGGTTAGGATTTGTAGAAGGTTAAGCTGATCCTAGATCTGTGTTTATTCTTCCGCACAGCATCAAAGAATGGAACTCAAAAGTGATTTCACGGGCGAGGCAGAGAGAGGTGCTGTAGAGCGCTTCAGGACTAGCGTGGACTGGAGACAAAGGAGCGTCTGCTCTTTGAACCCCAGCAACACAAAGGGCAGCTGTGCTAGGGGCTACTAGTTCGACCCGCAATAAGTAGTCTTAGAATAACATTTTCTTAACTTTTGTTTTTATTTTGTCTTCAAATAACCTTTTTTAAAATACCAGCCTTGTTACTTTATTGCAACAGGGTCGTATCAAGCACACTTTGGTGTGAGTGTGTGTAACTGTTAAGTTGTGGTTGTGTTTAGGTGTGCTGTGTAGGTGTAGCTGTATACATTGTGTGTGTCCCTAGCCTGTAGCATGTTCTGCAGCAGGACAAAGCCGCTCTGTAAGAGGGAGCGAGACGCTACTAATTTAATAGAACACGGAGGGACTAGAGTTTGTTGGAATTCCATGCTTCTCTCTCTCCTCCCGCTTCTCTCTCTCTCTACTCCCCCTTCTCTCACAAACTATCACATCTCTTTATCCTATACACTCCACTTGTTCACTGATGCTTCAACGATTTAACCGCTCTCTCTCTCCTTTCTCTATCTCTCTCTCTCCTTTCTTTCGCTCTCCTTTCTCTCTCTCTTTCTCTCTCTTTCTCTCTCTCTCGCTCTCTCTTTCTCTCTCGCTCTCTCTTTCTCTCTCGCTCTCTCTTTCTCTCTCTCTCTCGCTCTCTTTTCTCTCTCTCTCTCGCTCTCTTTTCTCTCTCTCTCGCTCTCCTTTCTCTCTCTCTCGCTCTCCTTTCTCTCTCTCTCGCTCTCCTTTCTCTCTCTCTCGCTCTCCTTTCTCTCGCTCTCGCTCTCCTTTCTCTCTCTCTCGCTCTCCTTTCTCTCTCTCTCGCTCTCCTTTCTCTCTCTCTCGCTCTCCTTTCTCTCTCTCTCTCTCTCCTTTCTCTATCTTTCTCTCTCTCCTTTCTCTATCTCTCTCGCTCTCCTTTCTCTCTCTCTCTCGCTCTCCTTTCTCTATCTTTCTCTCTCTCCTTTCTCTATCTCTCTCGCTCTCCTTTCTCTCTCTCTCTCTCTCTCCTTTCTCTATCTTTCTCTCTCTCCTTTCTCTATCTCTCTCGCTCTCCTTTCTCTCTCTCTCTCGCTCTCCTTTCTCTATCTCTGTCGCTCTCCTTTCTCTCTCCCGCTCTCCTTTCTCTCTCGCTCTCCTTTCTCTCTCGCTCTCTCTCCTTTCTCAATCTCTCTTTCCTTCCTCTCCCTCCAGGGAAGGTGGTGACTCCAGAGAAGATCCAGGAAGCGAAGGAGGTGTACAGGGAACACTTCCAGGATGATGTCTTCAACGAGAAGGGCTGGAACTACATACTGGAGGTACACATACAAGTTTGTTTTACTACAGTGAGCTCCAAAAGTATTGGGACAGTTTTGCCTCTGTACTCCAAAGTGCTGGAGTACATTTCAGCACTTTTTGTTCATAGTCCCCCCATTTTAGGGGACCGAAGGTATTGGGACAAATTCACTTATGTGTATTAAAGTAGTCAAAAGTTGAGTATTTGGTCCCATGTACCTAACACACAATGATTACATCAAGCTTGCAATTCTACAACCTTGATGGATCAAATCAAATGTATTTATATAACCCTTCGTACATCAGCTGATATCTCAAAGTGCTGTACAGAAACCCAGCCTAAAACCCCAAACAGCAAGCAATGCAGGTGTAGAAGCACGGTGGCTAGGAAAAACTCCCTAGAAAGGCCAAAACCTAGGAAGAAACCTAGAGAGGAACCAGGCTATGTGGGGTGGCCAGTCCTCTTCTGGCTGTGCCGGGTGCAGCACGGTCAGGTGGACTGGGGACCCCAAGGAGTCATCATGTCAGGTAGTCCTGAGGCGTGGTCCTAGGGCTCAGGTCCTCTGAGAGAGAGAAAGAAAGAGAGAATTAGAGAGAGCACACTTAAATTCACACAGGACACCAAATAGGACAGGAGAAGTATTCCAGATATAACAAACTGACCCTAGCCCCCTGACACGTAAACTACTGCAGCATAAATACTGGAGGCTGAGACAGGAGGGGTCAGGAGACACTGTGGCCCCATCCGAGGACACCCCCGGACAGGGCCAAACAGGAAGGATATAACCCCACCCACTTTGCCAAAGCACAGCCCCTACACCACTAGAGGGATATCTTCAACCACCAACTTACCATCCTGAGACAAGGCCGAGTATAGCCCACAAACATCTCCGTCACGGCACAACCCAAGCAGGATGATCGCATCAGTGACTCAACCCACTCAGGTGACGCACCCCTCCCAGGGACGGTATGAGAGAGCCCCAGTAAGCCAGTAACTCAGCACCTGTAATAGGGTTAGAGGCAGAGAATCCCAGTGGAAAGAGGGGAACCGGCCAGGCAGAGACAGCAAGGGCGGTTCGTTGCTCCAGAGCCTTTCCGTTCACCTTCCCACTCCTGGGCCAGACTACACTCAATCATATGACCCACTGGATGTATTTGCTGTTTGTTTTGGTTGTGTTTCAGATGATTTTGAGCCCAATAGAAATTAATGGTAAATAATATATTGTAATCATGGTAGCATCCACATGAATGTAGAAGTGTTTAGAAACATATTCTATTCTTATTTACAATAAAAGTGGCTCCAAAATGACACAATCCATTATTTACCCGTCCCCACGAGAATAGTAAAGGACTGAGCGAGAGGACTGAGGGAGAGGCCATAGAGATCACATTAGATGTTTCTCTGAACTCTGACATCACTGCCTAGTGGTAGACCTAGTACCCAATTAGGCCTACATCATGCTTCCCTATGAGTACTAGATGTTGAAAATACGTATTTTTGGTGGAAAATACATCTTTCAATCAATTTTGCTCACTGGGTTACTAGCGCTGATCAGGGTCACCTTATTTTGATTAGTGTCCTATTGCATTTTTTTCTCCATATAGAATTTTAAGATACTTAAAACATACTTTTATTTTTACTAATCTGATAAAGAAAATGGATCAGACCGTGGCCTTTAGGGTAAATGTTGTGTATTAACCGCAATGGCTGCTGTAAATGTTGTGTGTGTGTGTATTTGCAGAAGTATGACGGCCACCTACCCATAGAGATCAAGGCGGTGCCGGAGGGAAGTGTGATCCCACGGGGTAACGTCCTCTTCACCGTGGAGAGCACCGACCCAGAATGCTACTGGCTCACCAACTGGGTGGAGGTGAGTGTCAGTGGATGGGAGCGGCAGCCATTTTGGAATGGAGTTGATTTACATGGCATTATTGAATGCAGAATCAGTCAGGTTAGAGGTAGGTTAGGTCTCTCCATCAATGTGACTGGATTGGGTCCTTCCGGTCTGTTCCAAATGACTCCTTCGAGTCAGTGGGGCTTTCGGAGACTGCCTGATCTAAAATAAATGATCATATTTATTTAACTTCACTCCTCACTGACCAAGGCCCTGCCCGTAGAGCACACCACACAACACTGCCACGGTGACTCTACGCTTTTTAATTCACTTATGATGAGAGCCATCAGTCTCTCTCTGTAAACAACCTCCTCACGTATCCTGCCTCTGTCTGTCTAGCCTGGAGTGTTACTAGCTAGCTTCTCTGACTGGGATAGTTTCTATGGTTGTTGCATCACAAATGGCACCCTATTCCCTAGGGGTGAAACTGGTTCACAGAACTCACGGTTCGGTCCGATACGTTACAGTGGCGTCACGGTTTGGTACGGTTTCGATACTTCGACAAAATAAATGCCAGAGAAATATGTCATTTTGCATTTATATTTTCCCTTTATTATAATAGTAAACATGGGTAGCTTGAGTTCCCAGGAGAATGTGGAAACAAAAGGACAACAAAATAACAGCAGTGCCTGCCTGAGAACATGAAATAAAAGTCATTTAAAACAGAACTTCAACAGGAGTGCATAGTCCAGCAGCATATATCAACATTAAGTCACATAGCAGTGTCTTAAACAAAATAGGATCACTTGAGACTGGTTACTTGAAAAAAAAAAAAAAAAAAAAGATTTTCAAGTTTTTCTTTAAGAAGATTAGTCTATCCACATTATCTGCAGTGAGCACAGATCGGCTTGCTGTGACAATATCAGCCGCTGTGGAGAATAGCCTCTCTCTAGGGACAGAGGTCCCAGGCACAGCCAGGTAGCACCTTGCTAACATGGCAACATGAGGGTATATTAAATCTTTGGTCTGTAAGTGGATCAGCATCCAGGGGAATACAGTCCACTTTCCTGTATGAGGTCACCAGCTCCTCTATGACCTTGACCTTTGACTTGGTGCCCTGCTCCTGGGTCGTGAACAACTCCCCAAAAAAGCTCCGCCGTTGCAGACTTCTTTTGTGGAGGAGAACGTCTGCCGTCTCTGGAGAGGGGTTGGCTCCTGTGGCTTGACCCTGCAGAATTAAATGACATGAAAATGACTATCTCTGAAGTGGCTTTAAACATATGTTTTGTTGTTAGAAATATATATCAGACACTATTATGACAATTATTACTTTGCAATTAATTGTTAAATCACTAACTAATAAAATAATAAATGTCACATTAACAAAATAAATACAAGACCTGTTGTGTATTGGTCACAATCTCTGCTGTGAGTTCATCGTCGACTCTCAGACGAGCAGCAGCATCCAGGTGCAGCAGGGACTTGAACCGGGGGTCCAGTGCGGTGGTCTTGTGTAAGAAGTCTTGGACACCAGGGTCAGCATATCTAGGCTCCGGGTTAACTTTGATAGCCGCCTTGACACCCCTTAATGCGGTGTTCATCTTCATCAGATGCCACCGTTGATTTCAGGTTGATTGTTTTTATAGGCAGGACCATGGAAGCTGATGGAATGCTCTCGGTGCATATCAGTGGTGTGACTGTTTTGAGAGGTTTGCACACTTTGATCAGACTGGCAGAGGACGTTGTCATCTTCAAACAAAGTCACAATGTCTTTTGACATTCTTCCTCACCGCTTGATCAGTCAGTGTAGAGTACACTGCAACGTTCTGCTCCAGGTATCTCTCAACCATGTCATGGCTTGAATTCCATCTAGTCGGGACACCTTGGATTAGTTTGTGGTTTGGCAGCTCCAGCGTCTCCTGTTTTGTCCTGAAAACATGTGCAGCAGTTGTGCTTTTATGAAAGAAGGATACCACCTTCCTGATCTTTGCGAGGAGGCGAGAGATTGGATTCACTGACATTGCTTTTTGAGATGCAGATGAATAACGTGAGCAAAGCATCCTACCTGTGGCCCCAGTCCAGCTAGTGCAACTGCATTTACAATATGTCTAGCGTTGTCTCAGGAATCGTTACATTATCCCTCCAACTTCCACACTGCAACAACTTCCCTTAGCTCCTCCCCCAAGTTTACACTGGTGTGACTCCTCTCAAGGGGATGTGTTTTAAGGACATGGCTGTTTACCTCTCACTCCGCTGTAATGAAATGAGCCGTTACAGTAAGGTAGCTCTAGACGTCCAACTGCCTGTAGTTAGAGCAACACACAGCGTTTCTGACAACTCACTCTCAAGTTGTTATTTTCTATAAGGCAGGTATTAATGTCTGGGCAAAATGTGTACGGGAAGGAATAGGGAAGCGCTGCTCGACCACTTTAAACATGTTTCCTATCGGCAATGAACAGAGCCTACATGGTGTAGAAGTTGTTATCCACCACTCGGCCATCTCCGTTATAGTGTAACAGTATAGCTTCCGTCCCTCTCCTCGCCCCTACCTGGGCTCCAACCAGGAACAAATCGACAACAGCCACCCTCGAAGCAGCGTTACCCATGCAGAGCAAGGCAAACAACCACTCCAAGTCTCAGAGCGAGTGACGTTTGAAACGCGATTAGCACGCACCCCGCTAACTAGCCATTTCACATCGGTTACACCAGCCTAATCTCGGGAGTTGATAGGCTTGAAGTCATAAACAGCTCAGTGCTTGAAGCACAGGGAAGAGCTGTTTGAATGAATGCTTACGAGCCTGCTGGTGCCTGCCATCGCTCAGTCAGACTGCTCTATCAAATCATAAACTTAATTATAACATAATAACACACAGAAATACGAGCCTTAGGTCATTAATATGGTCGAATCCGGAAACTATAATCTCGAAAACAAAACGTTTATTCTTTCAGTGAAATACAGAGCCATTCCATATTTTATCTAACAGGTGGCATCCATAAGTCTAAATATTCCTGTTACGTTGCACAGCCTTCAATGTTATGTCATAATAACGCAAAATTCTGTCAAATTAGGTGGCCCAAACTGTTGCATATACCCTGACTCTGCGTGCAATGAACGCAAGAGAAGTTTCACCTGGTTAATATTGCCTGCTAACCTGGATTTCTTTTAGCTAAATATGCCGGTTTAAAAATATATACTTCTGTGTATTGATTTTAAGAAAGACATTGATGTTTATGGTTAGGTACACATTGGAGCAACGACAGTCCTTTTTCGCAAATACGCACCCAATCGATTATATGCAACGCAGGACACGCTAGATAAACTAGTAATATCATCAACCATGTGTAGTTAACTAGTGATTGTTTTTTATAAGATAAGTTTAATGCTAGCTAGCAACTTACCTTGGCTTACTGCATTCGCATACCAGGGAGGCTCCTCGTGGAGTGCAATGAGAGGCAGGTGGTTAGAGCGTTGGACTAGTTAACTGTAAGGTTGCAAGATTGAATCCCCCGAGCTGACAAGGTAAAAATCTGTCGTTCTGCCCCTGAACAAGGCAGTTAACCTACTGTTCCTCGGTAGGCCGTCATTGAAAATAACTGACTTGCCGAGTTAAATAAAGATTAAATAAAGGTGTAAAAGAAAAAATCGTCCAAATCGGTGTCCAAAAATACCGATTTCCGCTTGTTATGAAAACGTGAAATCGGCCCTAATTAATCGGTCAACCTCTAATTTTAATATCGAGGAATATTTCACTTACTCTGGTCATAGGAACAGCATGAATAATACCTAGCGACTAGAGTTTCGCCATCAGGTTTAAGACTGTGTCCCCTATCTCTGGTCAGCCTCGCCTCTGAGGGTTGCTCCCTCAAATGCAGGTATCAAATGCAGGTATATATAAAATGTAAAAAAAATGTAAAAGCAAATTATTTCCATTTATGCTCAGCTGTGCCTTGCCAGTTCATGTTGCATAGACTTACATTTTTTGAAGTCATGTTTTATTGTCTTCTGAGCAGTAGATCTATGCTTGCTTTTTGACTCCGAAAATGTTGGGGACCACTGTATTATACAGTATGTTATGGTTTGTCTCTGGGAGGATGTGGCTCTGTTAGCCCCATCCACACTACGGTGCTCAATGGCGCCCCCTCAGTCTTCACCTGGCATTACTGCTGTAGATCACCGCCACATCAGCATCACTGCATGCGTCGAAATACAACCAGTCATATAGTAGGCCTGTATGGCCTCAGTTCCTTAAAGATGAGTCATGTGTTTCTACATTATTCTGATCATTTTCACATATTGTGTTGTAGTTTTTGGAGCTGGGGCTGGTAACATCTTGTGGTAGCGTGTGAGAGGTCAGGTAACCCTGCATGTATAGAGGTAGTGATCACCTTCTAGGGGTTAACAAGGTGTTTCTGACCCTGTAGACCGTACAGATGACCCTGCACACACACACACGTGTGCACACTCTCACGAACATACACACTACACAGCTCCTAGAGGAAGAAATATGACAAAACACACACTCGGACATGGCATGATAACATTGACTCGACCGTTCAACGATGACTGGACTGAGACAAAGACCCAGGCATCCCTAGCTGCCAGCGGGCCACGGCTAAGTAACTCTGTCCTGGGCTTTCCGTGCGGGAATGGCCATCTACTAACCCCCTCCTCTTGTCCCCTCTTCCTCCTCCCCTCCAGACCATCCTTGTTCAGGTCTGGTACCCCGTCACCGTAGCAACCAACTCCAGGGAGCAGAAGAAGATTCTAGCCAAGTACCTGCTGGAGACCTCTGGCAACCTGGACAAGCTGGAGTACAAGCTGCACGACTTCGGCTACAGGGGAGTCTCCTCACAAGAGGTAGAGGAACAGGGTGTGCGTGTGGGGGCAGGGTGTTATATATGGTGCATTCGTAAAGTATTCAGACCCCTTGACTTTTCCCACATTTTGTTCCATACAGCTTTATTCTAAAATTGATTCAATAAAAAATGTTCCTCGTCAATCTACACACAATACCCCATAATGACAAAGCGATTATAAAAATAGGTATTCAGACCCTTTGCTATGAGACTTGAAATTGAGCTCAGGTGCATCCTGTTTCTACTGATCATCCTTGAGATGTTTCTACAACTTGATTGGTTGTTTACCTGTGGTAAATTAATTTGACTTAACATGATTTGGAAAGGCACACACCTGTCCAAATAAGGTCCCATGTTGACAGTGCATGTCAGAGCAAAAACCAAGCCATGAGGTCGAAGGAATTGTCCATAGAGCTTCGAGACAGGATTGTATCAAGGCACAGATCTGGGGAAGGGTACCAAAATATTTCTGCAGCATTGAAGATCCCCAAGAACACCGTGTCCTCCATCATTCTTAAATGGAAGAAGTTTGGAACAACCAAGACTCTTCCTAGAGCTGGCCGCATGGCCAAACTGAGTAATCAGGGGAGAAGGGCCTTGGACAGGGAGGTGACCAAGAACTCGATGGTCACTCTGACAGATCTCCGGAGTTCGTCTGTGGAGATGGGAGAACCTTCCAGAAGGACAACCATCTCTGCAGCACTCCACCAATCAAGCCTTTATGGTAGAGGGGCCAGCCAGAGCCCGGACTTGAACCCGATCGGACAACTGACCTGAAAATAGCTGTGCAGCGACATTCCCCATCCAACCTGACAGTGATTGAGAGGATCTACAGAGAAGAATGGGAGAAACTCCCCAAATACAGGTGTGCCAAGCTTGTAGAGTCATGCCCAAGAACACTCGAAGCTGTTATCTCTGGCAAAGGTGCTTCAACAAAGTACTGAGTAAAGGGTCTGAATACTTATGTAAATGTGATATTTCAGTTTTATTTTTTAAATACATTTGGTGGGGGAAGTCAAAGGGTTTGAATACTGTGTGTGTGACATTTGACTCACCGTCTCTCTTCCCCATTTCAGACGGCAGGTATCGGAGCCTCTGCCCACCTGGTGAACTTTAAGGGCACAGACACGGTGGCTGGCATCGGCGTGATTAAAAAGTACTATGGCACCAAAGACCCCGTGCCTGGCTTCTCTGTGCCCGCCGCGGAGCACAGGTAATACAGTCAAGACACACAGTGACCACACAGTTAACACACTAACATCTCTTACTTGGTCCCGAATCAATCAAATTACACTTGTATAGGGCTTCTTAGCCCCAGAAAGCAAGCAGGAGGGGATGGCTTTGATATCCAAATATCAATTGCATTCACACCACACACACACACACACACACACACAGGATATGTACAGTACGTCTCTAGCTGAGTTGGCTGTACCACTGCACGGTTCATTTGCCCCGTTGGTTTCTGGGAGTTCGGCTCCAGAGTCCCTGGCCTGGTCACTGTGTTCACAGAATCACGACGGTCCTTTTTAGTTTCATCTTCCAGAGATTCCACAGAGACACAGTCACACTCCTCTCCATATGATACAAACAGTACTCTGCCACCCCCCCCCCCCCCCCCCCCCCACTCTCTGGGTTCTCCGAGGTGGTATCAATGCATTTAGAGATACAACGCCTCACTTCTTTGCTAATACAGGTAGGCTTGATTTGATAGCATGAAAATGAAGCTCAAATTGTAATTGAGACAAGGGAAATGCATAGATGGATTTAGAAAGAAACTTAAAGGACACTGCTAGCCAGCTACAGTGCACTGTTGTGGACATGAGCTTCTGGAAGTCCAGTCTCTGCAAAGTGTTGATAAGGATGCCCTCTAGTGGTGGTAGTGCAGCTCTACGTGGATGAGTTCACAGGGAGAGGGATTTGTTTTTTGTTGTCTTTAGTAGATCTGATAATTTTGTATTCTCCCTCCTTCTCTCCAGCACCATCACGGCGTGGGGGAAGGACCACGAGCGAGATGCCTTTGAGCACATCGTGAGGCAGTTCCCCAACGTGCCCGTGTCAATCGTCAGTGACAGCTATGACATCTACAACGCCTGTGAGAAGATCTGGGGCGAAGACCTGAGGAGTCTCATTGAGTCCCGCAGCGCTGACGCCCCACTGGTGGTCCGCCCCGACTCAGGGAACCCCCTGGATACCGTACTGAAGGTAACACTAGGCCTAACTAAACCCTAAATCTACCCCCATAAAACCCCACATGGTCTGCCCGACTTAGGGAACCCTGTGGATAACGTACTGAAGGTAGGTCCCAATCAGGTCCTCTGAGAAAGATGCCCACAAATTCAACGTCCATGTTAATCTGCCATTTGATATAAGTGTAGTCATAATAATATGCCATTTAGCAGATGATTTTATTGTCATGCACACATACATTTTATGTACAGGTGGTCCCAGGAATCCAACCCACTATCCTAGCGTTGCAAGTCCCTTGCGCTACCAACTGCGCTACGGAGGGTGCATGATTTGGGTGGTATTTTGAGCTATGACCGGGCTTCTGTAGTTGAGATTGAGCCCTATGGAAGCCCTCTCAGTCGGTCCTGTATGTTCCTCCCATACAGATTTTAGCATTCTTGTTTTTTATTTTTTAACCGTTGTGGTTCCTCCACTCAGGTGCTGGAGATCCTGGGGAAGAAGTTCATCCCTACGGAGAACTCCAAAGGCTACAAAGTTCTGCCGCCCTATATCAGAGTTATACAGGGGGACGGAGTGGACATCAACACCCTGCAAGAGGTACACACACACACACAGAGAGAGAGTCAGTTTTAACAGACACCTGCCCGCCTGTCCAACATCACTACTCTGGACGGCTCTGACTTAGAATACGTGGACAACTACAAATACCTAGGTGTCTGGTTAGACTGTAAACTCTCCTTCCAGACCCACATCAAACATCTCCACTCCAAAGTTACATCTAGAATTGGCTTCCTATTTCGCAACAAAGCATCCTTCACTCATGCTGCCAAACATACCCTTGTAAAACTGACCAATCTACCAATCCTCGACTTTGGCGATGTAATTTACAAAATAGCCTCCAACACTCTACTCAACAAATTGGATGCAGTCTATCACAGTGCAATCCGTTTTGTCAACAAAGCCCCATATACTACCCACCATTGTGACCTGTACGCTCTCGTTGGCTGGCCCTCGCTTCATACTCGTCGCCAAACCCACTGGCTCCATGTCATCTACAAGACCCTGCTAGGTAAAGTTAACCCCCCTGCTAGGTAAAGTCCCCCCTTATCTCAGCTCGCTGGTCACCATAGCATCACCCACTTGTAGCACGCGCTCCAGCAGGTATATCTCTCTGGTCACCCCCAAAACCAATTCTTTCTTTGGCCGCCTCTCCTTCCAGTTCTCTGCTGCCAATGACTGGAACGAACTACAAAAATCTCTGAAACTGGAAACACTTATCTCCCTCACTAGCTTTAAGCACCAACTGTCAGAGCAGCTCACATATTACTGCACCTGTACATAGCCCACCTATAATTTAGCCCAAACAACTACCTCTTTCCCTACTGTATTTATTTATTTTATTTATTTATTTTGCTCCTTTGCACCCCATTATTTGTATTTCTACTTTGCACATTCTTCCACTGCAAATCTACCATTCCAGTGTTTTACTTGCTATATTGTATTTACTTTGCCACCATGGCCTTTTTTTTTGCCTTTACCTCCCTTATCTCACCTCATTTGCTCACATCGAATATAGACTTATTTTTCTACTGTATTATTGACTGTATGTTTGTTTTACTACATGTGTAACTCTGTGTCGTTGTATGTGTCAAACTGCTTTGCTTTGTCTTAGCCAGGTCGCAGTTGTAAATGAGAACTTGTTCTCAACTTGCCTATCTGGTTAAATAAAGGTGAAATAAAAATAAAATAAATAAAATCTGTGTGTAGATCGTGGAGGGGATGAAGCAGCATCGGTGGAGCATTGAGAACATTGCCTTTGGCTCTGGAGGGGCTCTGCTGCAGAAACTGACCAGGGATCTGCTCAACTGCTCCTTCAAATGCAGCTACGTGGTCACCAATGGCCTGGGGGTGAGCAGAGCATTACACGCTTGCACACACCATCACATACGCATGCATACTATATTACAGTGGGGTCTTAAATGATTGACACTTTTTTTTGATAAAGATGAGCAGAAATGACTGTATAAAATCAATCATTCAAATACTGAGCTAAATTGTATGCTAAAAAACATTTAGGCATTATTTTATGCTAATGTCATTGCTCAGAGAAGAAAGAGATGTTGTTTAACAAGTAGTGCTTTCATTTTCTCAACAAGGTAGGGGTCAAAATGATTGACACCCTGTTTTCAATACCTCACCTTGCCAGAATAATGGCGCTGAGAACACATTGGGAGGGATCTTAGACCATTCCTCCATCCAGAGTCTTTCCAGATCCTTGATATCCTTCGTCTGCGCTTATGGACTGCTCTTTTCAATTCAAACCACAGGTTTTCAATGGGTTTTAAGTCCGGAGACTGAGAAGGCCATTGCAAAATGTTCATTTTGGTGTGTGCTTGGGGTTATTGTCGTTGCTGGAAGATCCACTTGCGGCCAAGTTTCAGCAACCAGGTTTTTGGCTAAAATAACCTGGTAATTCATGATGCCCGGTCACCTTAACAAGGGGCCCCAGGACAAGTGGAAGCAAAATAGCCCTGTAACATTAGAGATCCACCACCATATTTTACAATAGGGTTTCTTTCTGCTCACGCATTCTCATTACGCCACCGAACCCACCACTGCTGTGCGTGGGCAAACAGCTCTATTTTCAGGTCACCTGACCAAAGCACTGGTTCCGATTCAAGTGCCAATGCTCTTTAGCAAACTCCAGACGTTTTCATCCAACAAATTAAACAATCCGGTCGACGAATACACATCCTGCAGGTATTTCTTTCCTATAATTCGGTTAATTATCAGTTCATTGTTACATTTAATTCGGGCTTTTGTTCATTGAGACCATATTGCAGGTCATATATATTTTAAACCTGTGCGGCTGGTAAGAGTTTGAGTATACCCTACTAAATAAATGAATGCTAATTTCGCAGCCTTTAGCCTATTTGATTCTGGGAGTTGTCTATGTAAGTTTCAATTAAACGATTTGATTATCGAGCGATATTCAATGTATGTCAGCTTTAGGCTTTCATTAGAAGACTCTTATTTTCAAAGCGATTTGAGTTGACAGTGTGAGATAAGAAGATAAGGTTCTTAATTCATGCCATGGTTTCCTTTTATCCAAGTGTTGAATAGACATGCAGACAAATCAGTTCATATGGGACAGGGGAATAGCCTATAGTACTCTGGAGTCAACAATAGAATCAATTATTATTTGGCTGGGTGGGTCGTGGTTGCGGAGAAAAATCTACCCTGATGCCGGGTGGGGCTCGGAATTGACGTGGCGGGCGAGGGCGGGAGCATCTCCAAAAACCTGTCCCGTGCAGGACTCTTAACACAGACACACATCCTACCTTCACTGGAAGGAGAAGTGTAACTGTTTTCAAATTTGGTGCCAGGTGAATGTGTTCAAGGACCCGGTGGCGGACCCTAACAAAAGGTCAAAGAAAGGTCGTCTGTCTCTGCACCGGACAGCGAGCGGGGACTTTGTCACTCTGGAGGAGGGCAAGGGAGACCTGGAGGAGTACGGCGTGGTGAGTTGAGTCCACATTTCAGATCTTACTTACAAATACATGTTGTTTTAGTTATTGAGGTTTGTCAAATGTGACCCGTTGAGGTTAGTTAATGAGACTCTTCACTGACATTTATTTGTTATTTTCCCTCGCTCCCTCCCCTCCCTCTCCAGGACCTGTTACACACAGTGTTTCAGAATGGGAAAATTGTCCAGACGTACACATTCGATGACGTCAGAGACAATGCCAAGATAACGGACAGTGACCTCAAGGAGCTCCTCCACTGAGGGGCCGCTGACCCCTGAACCACTGACCTCCATCACCCCACCGGAGGCGGCATATTGCCAATGACCCCTTCCCTCAACCTCCACCCACCCTCCCAGAAGCACTGTCCTCCACTGGAGAGGAGAGTAGACCCCCTCCCCACACACACACACAAACACGTCCAAACCCACACCTGAGTGAAGCCAAGGGATAGAGAAAGTAGTGAGTGAATGAGGAAAGGGAGAGAGGAGTGAGTGAAACCAGAAAGTGATAAAGGAAGTTGAGTGAGATAAGAGCGAAAGAGAGCTAGAAGCTACCCTGTGTTGTGTGTACAGAGCTGTTTAAAGTAATCTATTTAGCATTGTCTTTTAGTGGTGGATGGAATGATATCGTGGGATAGAAATCATTTAAACTGCGGTTACGTTAGTGTTTATCTGACCAAGTGTCGCTATAAACTGATCACAGGAAAGGAGATACTGTTTCTACTGTGTTCAGGAAAGTTCCAGAACTTTGTGTGGTTCTAGAACTGAGAGGTATATGTTTAATGTTCCTGAGTGTGGATGTTTGTGTGTGCGTGCTGACAGTTTCTTCCTCGTAAAGGAACGTTGTATTCCTTCATGCAAATGAATTTGCTGATCAGGGGAACACATACTCTACCTTTTTTAAGTTGTTGGCCTTTTTTAAATACATTTGTCCCCGGTTCTTTAGAAGACACTGCCCACACATGGGCAAGTCGCCATCTAGAAGCTAACTAATCATGTTGCTAAAACACTGTCTGCAGAACTGCACGACGCACTCTGTATGTCTGAAATGGCACCCTATTCCCTTTATAGTGCACTTTTTTTTTACCAGTAAAAACTAGTACACTGTATAGGGAATAGGGTGCCATTTTGGACTCGCAGAGTCAAATCTCTTTGTGGCTCCTTTTTTATTTGTGTAAAAGTACAAATATTTGTTACACATAAATGTTCCTTTGCTTTAAAGAACAAGAAGGCATTTGTCTCTGATATTGAATTATGGGGAACATTTCCGTAGAGCTTGATTTGACTATTTTGATATCGTCTTGGTTGGTTCTTACCTCAGAAATCATCATTTATGACAAAGGTAAATATTGACACAGAATATTTGCAGTAAATCTTCATATTTACAAGGGATGTGGCCAAACTGTCTTCTCACGTGTATATAACGACTGAATTATACTGCGAGAGGACAGAGTAGGGAGAAATAGTGTTATTATTTTTGTCTAATTCCCATTTTCTACCAGAATCTTCCACACTGCTTGTTTGTTGTATGACGTGTTATGTCAGGTTTTAGCAAGTGTTTGTTAGTGTGTAGAGTAGTGTTAAATTTCGGATAACTTTTCCAGAAACCCAGATTGAAAGATTCCGGGAATCAGGAAGGAATACGCAGGGAATCCAGAATCCTCCAAACAGGATTTCGTGATTACTGGAATTTTGCAATCCTGGTGTAGTCTTGTGTGAATGCTGTATTGAAAATAATACTTGTGAATTCTATTTTTGTTTTGTTATATGTTGGTTGTCCCATATTATCTGATATTTTAAACTAACATTACTGTTGCAATGTCTACATATTAAAAGCACCATCCTGTCAATTTGAAATGTTTGATGGAATATATATATATATATATATATTTTGGTGTATTTTACCCCCTTTTTCTCCCCAATTTTGTGATATCCAATTACGATCTTGTCTGATCACTGCAACTCCCCAACGGGCTTGGGAGAGGCGAAGGTCGACTCATGCGTCCTCCGAAACACGGCCTGCCAAACCGCGCTTCTTAACACCTGCCCGCTGAACCCCGGAAGCCAGCTGCACCAATGTGTCGGAGTAAACAACGCTTAACTGACAACTAAAGTCAGCCTACTGGCGCTCGGCCCGCTACAAGGAGTAGCTAGAGCACGATGTGCCAAGTAAAGCGCCCCCGGCTAAACCCTCCCCTAACCTGGGCAAATTGTGTGACTCCCAGTCACGGCCGGTTCTGACAGCCTGGGATCGAACCCGGGTCTGTAGTGACGCCTCAAGCACTGCGATGCAGTGCCTTAGACCGCAGCTCCACTCAGGAGGCCCTTGATTTAATATTTTGTTGTACAAGGGAATCTCTTCTCTAGCTGCTGTCAAATCAGTATAATATGGTTTCCTTAATGCATTAGCATTTAATTAAATAATATTGATATCACATGTTGGAAAATTAAATAATTACAACTTGTGTGAATCTTTGGATAAAAAAAACTATTTGTGTTCTATTCTGTTTATTGGCGGGCCCCTCCAATGGGCCCCTCATGATTGAGTTCCATAGACGTCATATATTCATTCATATGTTTGTCATTGGTAAAGGCAGATAGTCATCTGCACCAGTATTTTCCTCAGAGTTGTACTGTACAATTCAGTGGAGGCCAGAAGGGGAGGACCATCCTCCTCAGTGAATTTCATAGAGCATTTTTATTGTAAAACATTTAAAAAGTTATCCTTTTTAGATGAAACTATACTAAACATAATCATGTCACCAAATAACTGATTAAAACACTTTTGCAACGAAGGTCTACAGTAGCCTCAACAGCACTCTGTAGGGTTGCACTGTTGTGTCGCTGGAGGACAGCTGGCTTCCATCCTGTGATGGACATTTTTATCTTGTGAAAAGACAGCCTTGAAAATGTTCGTCTTGTCTTGGTGTCATAAATAATCCTTGGTTCCTGCCTGTGTTTGGTAAAGATATGGGGTGGGGGGGGACACACACGACCTCCTCCTTAGGACGATCTGGCAGAACACCCAGAGTATGTTCTTTAAGTTAAAGATAGGAGACAGTGCTAGACACACGCCGGAACCAACCCTCTGAACTATGCATATTTAACATGTCTGTAACCAGTATATAAGGAATAACGGGACTGCATTGAGTTGTTTGGAACCTCTCCAGCGCGCTGATAATAAAGAATGATTGACTTTGAGTGTCCCTGTGTAGAAATTCTACAACTATTTGGCGTCACAAACAGGATGATTGATTCGGCCTGCAGAGCTTTCCAGTGGGGGTCTGCGAGGAAAACCGGTGGAGCATTTTATGAAGCGTGAGGGGAAATTCCTGTCTGACCAAAAGAGGACGAGGAGCCACCCAGACCAGACCCTTACTCTGAGATGCCCGGGAGGTGACACGTCATCCACAAACAAACGAGGGACACGGCAACTGATTTCAGAAAGTACACTTAAATGAATTTGTATAAAAATATATATTTTTTTATTATAATAATAAAACGTAGCATAGAAATGGAGAATACCACTAGTCTTAAGTCAAGTCATAGCACAAATCGAATGTTGATGTGTGTTGTGCGAATGTGGATGTGAGTTGTGTGTGTAGTGAATGTGGATGTGAGTTGTGTGTGTAGTGAATGTGGATGTGAAAGTTGTGTGTGTGTGTGTGTGGAGTTACTGAGTGAAAGTGTGTGTTATTCTATATGTATGCGGCAAGACTATAGAGGCCATAACATTTATGACTATATAAACTATTGATACTGTGGATGCTGTATGGACTATAGAAGAACCATGGCAGTAATACATATGACAGAAGAAGGCTAGAGTGTCCACCATGCCCATGGTCTGGGACTACTAATAATAGCACATGTTATTGTTGCTTTATATGTATAGGGAGTAGCGTTCTACAGGCATTTCTGGGAATTGTCTTTGTGGTCTGGGACCACTGTACCATTGTCTCTGGGAGGCTAGAGAACCGTTGAAGACACATATGGTGCATAGGATGCACATGGAGTGGTGTGGATGTGAATACCTAAGGATAGTTATATAGGGAAAAGTGAATGGAAAGATAGGTCTATTCCCGAATATACGGTTAAATAGAACAGAGTGAATATTTAAACCCCTGAATGAATAGAACACTGGTATAGAGGAGGAGTTTGTGATGTAACACAAGTGTATAATAGGTCACTAGAGATAAAGTAACATAATATGGAGTGTAATGGGTTACGAGAGATCTGATGAAGTAACAAATGAACGTACTTAAGCGGTGTAAAGAATATTCTGAGAAATGTTCAGAGTGGTTTCTTTATGGATCATTTGATTAAGATAAGGGTAAAGATAAGATAAGGTTAAAGATAAGATAAGGTTTAAGAGAAGATAAGGGATAAGATAAGGTTAAAGCATTGTACGGGACTTGCTCCTAACCAATAAAACTACAAACGCTTATGAGATTTCCTCCACCCTGGTAATACATAGGGCTGTGCAATTTAGTCAGCTGGTGATTGGCAAGCAAGTAATATGACTACATACTCAGTCATTTACCGTTAATGAACATAAACACATTTAGCATCTCCTGGCTTTCATACATAGCCTCCAAGACATTTTAAAATGTCTAATAAATACATGTAATATAGCCTACACAGTCACAATAAACACATTATTTATTTTAGACAGGTCTAAAGAAGCATGATATAAAGGAAATGTAGACTATTTCAGAAGAAAAGAATAGCATACTCTGAGTTGTCCTTATTTTAGGTCCTGATGTGGCTATGCCATATGACTGTGTGGCTACACTAGTTTATTTAGCAGACAAGATTTGCTTATAATTCCGTGGCATTATTTTATAGTATGAAGAATAGATTTGAACAAAACTGAATAAAATAGAAGCATTGTCTCCAAACGATTTGAGGGAGTGTGCACACGGGGTTGAGCGGTTAACAAAGAAATGGGTGCTCCTATATGGTTAATTTAATATAACTTTAGTTGTTCTACAAACATTGGGCTATGTGTTTTGATTTTGATAATACATTGTAAGGCTGCATGGTGAGATTCTAATGATGACTTGAATAAAGTTGCTTGAAAGGCATGAGCTCTGCTTTGTTTTTTCTGCGCAGGCTGTACACACTCCAATAGTCTCTCGTTCACAATTTGACAAGCACTTGATAATGCCTCGAATTTCACGGCAGCATCCCCTTTGTGACGGTAATGTACCCTAAAACAAATCCTTGCCTTTCGCGGCATGGATAGATCTCAAATTAATACAACCACTTGCATCAAAACACCTTGTTTTACGCAATGTGTCTGACGCAACAGATCAGAACGTTTAGTTTAAAATGTTGATAAATTATTAGGCTATTTCTTCACATTATAAGGGCAGCAATGCGAACATTGTAGTAGGCTATAATCGCAAATGTTCCATTAGCGGATTATCAAAAGTGACCGCCGATTATCAAGTGACCGCAAATGCAATTATGTATTTGATGCTTTTATTATAAAGGTGCATTTTTATGGTGAAAATGATCTTCCCCAAACTTGAAATTCACGCACTGCTTATATATGTCACTTAGGCTCTACACGCTTGTAAAGCAGATTAATGTTCTTAATTTTAAGAAGTTATTTGGCCACTGTGATACAAACCTTAATAAAACATATAGGAAGGACTATGGGACAGGCTACACGGGGTGTGCGATTATGATTCGAAAAATTCCCAAAAAATGCATTGCTTCTTATGCTGGGCATCATTCACAAGTGATAATAAACTATGTCCCTTTTTCAGGACCCTGTCTTTCAAACATAATTTCTTAAAAATCAAAATAACTTCACAGATCTTCATTGTAAAGGATTTAAACACTGTTTCCCATGCTTGTTCAATGAACCATAAACAATTAATGAACATGCACCCTTGGAAAGGGCTTTAAGACACTAACAACTTACAGATGGTAGGCAATTAAGGTCACAGTTATGAAAATTTAGGACATTAAAGAGGCCTTTCTACTGACTCTGAAAAACACCAAAAGAAGATGCCTAGCGTCCCTGCTTATCTGTGTGAATGTGCCTTAGGCATGCTGCAAGGAGGCATGAGGACTGCAGATGTGGCCAGGGCAATAAATTGCAATGTCTGTACTGTGAGATGCCTAAGACAGCGCTACAGGGAGACAAGACGGACAGCTGATCATCCTCGCAGTGGCAGACCACATATAACAACACCTGCACAGGATCGGTACATCCGAACATCACACCTGCGGGACAGGTACAGGATGGCAACAACAACTGCCCGCGTTACACCAGGAATGCACAATCCATCTATCAGTGCTCAGACTGTCCGCAATAGGCTGAGAGAGGCTGGACTGAGGGCTTGTAGGCCTGTTGTAAGGCAGGTCCTCACCAGCAACAACGTCACCGGCAACAACATCGCCCCTTTAATAATAAAAAAATGGATGTAATAAATGTATCACTAGTCACTTTAAACAATGACACTTTATATAATGTTTACATACCCTACATTACTCGTCTCATATGTATATACTGTATTCTATACCATCTACTGCCTCTTGCCTATGCCATTCGGCCATCTCTCATCCATATATTTATATGTACATATTCTTATTAATTCCTTGTGTGTATTAGGAGTAGTGATTGAGAATGGGTTTTTTTTTTCAACTGGAAAGAGTAGAATGGTTTTAGTTGAAGGAAACAGATATGGAGACTAGTGAAAGTAACAAAGAGAATGGTAATATCAGATAGCACTCTAATGTAATGTTTTAGTCATTTGAAAAAGTAAGTCTTTCAATATGCAGCTACATGACGGACAGAGTGATTGAGCATTGGGACTGATGTTAAATTAGAGGCCACCATCTGGTGTTTGGTTTAGAGATAAGTTTGCTGTGGAACAATAGATAGCCACCAGTACTCACTGAACAAAAAAACAATCTGTAAGGGACACAGTGGGGAAATTTGGGACAGAGGTATGAATAATTGAAATTATACATTTTTGACAGGTTCCAATGTTTATTAGTCAATTCTATAGTTTGGGTAGCACCAGTGATTTAAGTAAGAAGGTAGTGTCATCCAAAACAATAATCTGTTTACATTACGTGAAACTGTGTCCAGAATAAGAAGATCCAAGTAAATGTTTTTAGTACCGAATATTGAGCTGATAAGCCAGCACCAACTATTTGAAGGTCCTAGCAGATTTGGTAAACAATAGGTTTCATATTTTAACTAGTTGATGTACCAGGGACAGTTTGTACAGAACTGTATGTCAATGCAAAATGACAATGATTACAAGAGAGGGGTTCTGGGACTTTGGAAGGTGCCTATTCCTGCCCAAGATGCAGTAAACTCGATAAAGATTAAATATTTTTTTATGACTGATTAAGATGTTTATTTTCTTTCTTTCTTTTTTGCCAATGGGTCTCTGTCTTTCCCTATGATAGGCATCTTGAAGGTTTCTTGAGGGTGCCTTAGGAGAGACGTTATTGAGACTGTGTACTGTGCAGTGTAAAGGTGCCCGCATCTAGCTGTTGAGGGAGCTCCCAAATTAAGTAAGGCCTGGCCATTCTGTTTATTGTTACCCTACGATTTTTACCACACACACGCCAGCACCCACACACAACCCACCTTGATAAGAAATGTGCTGAAAAACCCAGCCTTTTCTCTCATGCCTTTTCTCTGAGGAGTGCGACATGAGTCCAATGTGGAGTGAGCATGGACGAGATCCCGTCCAACTTCTCTCATGTACTGGTAGGAAAATGGACAAAGACATAATGGACTGTAAAGGACAGTGGCGACTCAGGTGAGAGACATTATCAAGGGCCATCCACTTTGAACATGTGCCATTGGGAGGACAGACTGAAACGCCAGAATAATGAGTGCCGGGAGGTAGGGGGGTGGGTGGTCAACGTGCCCGTAATTAATTTAGGTTTATCCAAAATGGTTTATATGGGGTTTCAGGTTGATTGTGGAGGTCTGCACATTGCAAAATGTATAGTACTTTAGACTAGAAATGGACTGAGATACCAATCTGTCATATACATGCCACTCGCAACAAAAGCTCCAGCTGACATGTCATTGCCAGAATCCATAAATGAAATTGTGTAATGAAGCATATGTGAAAATGTATGAAGTGAATGCCTTAAGCCATGATTTTGCAAGTTGGATTGTACAACCAAGAATGAAGGGTTTGAAAGTCTCATTTTTTTTGCGTTTATTTTTTTATTTACTCATTTGATTGTAGATGTTAGCTTTATGATGATTATGAATTAATCACTCATAATTAGATTCACTCCCATTAATAGAAGTATAACCTTTATTATGATTTAATATAATGACATATTTTAATATAGAAGCTAAAATCTAAATGCTTAAAATCAAATTCAACTTTGTCACATGCACTGAATACAACTGTCACGCCCTGACCTTAGAGAGCTTTTTATGTCTTTATGTCTTTATTCTATGTTCCTTTTTCTTTGTTTTGGTATTTGTTTGTTTTGGTTCTCAATCAGGGACAGCTGACTATTGTTGTCTCTGATTGGGAACCATACTTAGGTAGCTTTTTCCCATAGGGTTTATGTGGGTAGTTATTTTCTGTTTAGTGTTTTCTGCACCTGACAGGACTGTTTCGGTTTCGTTTATTCTCTTTGTTATTTTGCTATAGTGTTCAGTTTAAATAAAAAGCATGAACACTCACCACGCTGTGCTTTGGTCCGATTATTCCTCATCCGACGACGACACCCGTTACAACAACAACTGTAACGCTCGTCGTCGGTGGAAGGAAGAGTGGACCAAAGCGCAGCATAGAAAGTGTTCATGATATTTATTTTCCATAAACACTCAAACAAAAATAACAAAAACAAACACTTTCGTCAGGCACAGACACTAAACAGAAAATAACACCCCACAAAACCCAAACGGAAAATGACAACTTATATATGATCCCCAATCAGAGACAATGATAGACAGCTGCCTCTGATTGGGAACCACACTTGGCAAAAACAACAAAGAAATAGAAAACATAGATTTTCCCACCCGAGTCACACCCTGACCTAACCAAACATAGAGAATAAATAAGGATCTCTAAGGTCAGGGCGTGACAACAACTGTAGACTTTACCGTGAAATGCTTACCTACAAGCCCTTAACCAATATTGCAGTTCAAGAAGAGTTAAGAAAATATTTACCAAGTAGACTAAAATAAAAAGTAATAATAAAAAGTAACACAATAACAATAACGAGGCTATATTCATGGGGCACTGTTACCGAGTCTGTGCAGGGGTACAAGTTAGTTGAGGTAATTTGTACATGTAGGTTTGGGGGGAAGTGACTATGCATAGATAAATAACAGCGAGTAGCAGCGGTGTACAAAATAGGGCGGTCAATGAAAATTGTCCAGTGGCGATTTTATTAATTGTTCAGCAGTCTTGGGGTAGAAGCTGTTGAGGAGCCTTTTGGTCCTAGACTTGACTCTCTGGAATCGCTTGCCGTGCGGTAGCAGAGAAAACAGTCTATAACTTGGGTGACTGGAGCCTCTGTCAATTTTATGGGCTTTACTCTGACACGCCTATTATATAGGTCCTGATTGGCAGGAAGCTTGGCCCCAGTGATGTACTGGGCCGTTCGCACTACCCTCTGTAGCACCTTACGGTCAGATGCTGAGCAGTTGCCATCGCAGTCGGTGATGCAACCGGTTAGGATGCTCTCGATGGGGCAGCTGTAGAACTTTTTGAGGATCTGGGGACCCATGCCAAATCTTCAGTCTCCTGAGGGGGAAAAGGTTTTGTTGTGCCCTCTTCACGACTGTCTTGGTGTGTTTGGGCCATGATAGTTTGTCGTTGATGTGGACACCAAGGAACTTGAAACTCTCGACCCGCTCCACTACAGCCCCATTGATGTTAATGGGGGCCTGTTCGGCCCGCCTTTTCCTGTCATCCACGATCAGCTCCGTTGTCTTGCTCACATTAAGGGAGAGGTTGTTGTCCTGGCACCAGACTGCCAGTTCTCTGACCTCCTCCCTATAGGCCATCTCATCGTTGTCTGTGATCAGGCCTACCACTGTTGTGTCGTCAGCAAACTTAATGATGGTGTTGGAGTCGTGTTTGACCATGTAGTCATGGGTGAACAGGGAATACAGGAGGGGACAAAGTACACACCCCTGAGGGGCCCCAGTGTTAAGGATCAGTGTGGCAGATGTGTTGTTGCCTACCCTTACCACCTGGGGGAGCCCGTTACGAAGTCCAGGATCCAGTTGCAGAGGGAGGTGTTAAGTCCCAGAGTCCTTAACTTAGTGATGAGCTTTGTGGGCTCAATAGTGTTGAACGCTGAGCTGTAGTCAATGAACAGCATTCTCACATAGGTGTTCCTTTTGGCCAGGTGAGAAAGGGCAGTGTGGAGTGTGATTGAGATTGCGTCATCTGTGGATCTGTTTTGGCGGTATGCGAATTGGAGTGGGTCTAGTGCAGAGGGATTATGGTGGTCTACTTGAAACATGTAGGTATTAGACTTGATCAGGGAGAGGTTGAAAATGTCAAGGAAGACACTTGACAGTTGGTCATGCTTTGACTACATGTCTTGGTAATCCATCTTGCCCAGCGGCTTTGTGAATGTTGACCTGTTTAAAGGTTTTATTCACATCGGCTACCGAGAGAGTTATCACACAGTCATCCAGAACAGTTGGTGCCCTCATGCATGCTTCAGGGTTGCTTGCCTCGAAGCGAGCATAAAAGTAAAATGACTGAGGTGGTGTACTCCTCAATGGCAATGGATGAATCGCGCAACATATTCCAGTCTGTGCTAGCAAAACAGTCCTGTAGTGTAGCATCTGCGTCATCTGACCACTTCCGTATTGAGCAAGTCACTGGTACTTCCAGATTCCTGCTTGTAAGCAGGAATCAGGAGGATAGAATTATGGTCAGATTTGCCAAATGGAGGGCGGGGGAGAGCTTTGTATGCATCTCTGTGTGTGGAGTAAAGGTGGTCTAGGATTTTCTCTTCTCTGGTTGCATATGTGACATGCTGGTAAAAATGAGGTAAAACTGATTTAAGTTTGCCTTCATTAAAGTCCCTGGCCACTAGGAGCGCCGCTTCTGGGTGAGTATTTTCTTCTTTGCTTATGGCCTTATATAGTTGGTTGAGAGCTGTCTTAGTGCCAGCTTTGTTCTGTGGTGGTAAGTAGATGGCTACGAATAATACAGATGAGAACTCTCTTGGTAGATAGTGTGGTCTACAGCTTATCATAAGATACTTTACCTCAGGCGAGCAATACCTCAAAACGTATTTAATATTAGACATTGCACACCAGCTGTTATTGACATATAGACACACACCCCACCCCTCGTCTTACCAGAGGTAGCGTCTCTGTTTTGCCGGTGCATGGAAAATCCTGCTAGCTCTATTTTGTCCGTATCGTTGTTCAGCCACGTCTCGGTGAAACATACGATGGTACAGTTTTTGATGTCCCGTTGGTAGGATAATCTTATCGTAGGTCATCAATTTTATTTTCCAAAGATTGCACATTGGCAAGAAGAAAAGATGGCAGTGGGAGGTTACTCGCTCGCCTACGGATTCTCAGAAGGCTGCCCGATCTGAGGCCCCTTTTCTTACGTCTTTTTTCACGCAAAAGGCGGGGATCTGGGCCTGTTCCATTGAAAGCGGGATATCCTTGCAGTTTCTTGCAGTCCACGTTGAGTAATCGCTGTTCTGATGTCCAGAAGTTATTTTCGGTTATAAGAGACGGTAGCATCAACATTATGTACACAATAAGTTAAAAAATAAGTTGCAAAAAAATCGCACAAAATTGCACAATTGGTTGGTTTGAATGTAAAACGTCAGCCATGTTCTTCAGCGCCATCTTTATAAAAAAATAGATATAAGAGGATGGAATGTGATGGACATTTTTATCTTGTGAAAAGATAGCCTTGAAAATGTTAATCTTGTGTTAGTGTCATAAATAATCCTTGGTTCCTGCCTGCGCTTGGTAAAGATATGATGTACTTGATGCATTGAGTTGTTTGGAACTTCTCCAGCGCGCTGATAATAAAGATTGATTGATTTAAGATTGACTTTGAGTGTCCCTGTGCAGAATTTCCACAACACTCCTCTGGGTACATTGACTTGAATACAAAACCTAGGAAGCTCATGGTTCTCACCCCCTTCTATAGACTTACACAGTAATTATGACAAATTCCGGGGGACCCTCTCCAGCCTACCAGAGCTTTTGCAGCATGAACCGACATGTTGTCCACCCAATCAACGGATCAGAGAATTAATCTAGTACTGGAAGCATAAGCTACAGCTAGCTAGCTATTTTAGCTTACTGAAACATCCTGATCAAACAGACGGATGCTATGTTAGCTAGCTGGATATGACTTTCCAACACAACACTTAAACTCTTAAACTCACAACACTTAAAGTCAAGCTAAGCTTTTGGTATTATTAATTATTACCACCGGGGACCGCCGGTGTAACTGCTTACTGATTGTACACTTACATTACTGCATAATTGTAGCATGTTTACTGACGAGTTAGTTATATTAGCTATGCTGACTATGATATTACTTTAGCTAATATGGTGACAACTATGTAGGTTGTGTTTAGTAGTTTGGTTTGGAAAGGTTATTCGCCTGGTCACCTACAGCTGATGTGTTGTGCATTGAAGTCCACAAGCGAAGGGAAGAGGTGAGAGGAGGAGAGCGCATAGATGCGAGAAGGAATACAACGTGGCTGCTATGAAAGTGAACTGTGTTTACAGGTGATCAGGGTGTATTCATTCTGCCGATTCTGTTGAAAACATTTCTTAAACGGAACAAAACAGGCATAAACATACCTGACCTGTGTGAACATACAGTTGAAGTCGGAAGTTTACATACACTTAGGTTGGAGTCATTAAAGCAGCCATCATACCGCTCAGGAAAGAGATATGTTCTGTCTCCTAGAGATGAACGTACTTTGACGCGAAAAGTGCAAATCAATCCCAGAACAACAGCAAAGTGAAATTATCTATATCCACAGTAAAATGAGTCCTATATCGACATAACCTGAAAGGCCGCTCAGCAAGGAAGAAGCCACTGTTCCAAAACCGCCATAAAAAGGCAGACTACGGTTTGCAACTGCACATGGGGACAAAGATCGTACTTTTTGGAGAAATGTCCTCTGGTCTGATGAAACAAAAATAGAACTGTTTGGCCATAATGACCATCGTTATGTTTGGAGGAAAAGGGGGGATGCTTGCAAAGCTGAAGAACACCATCCCAACCGTGAAGCACGGGGGTGGCAGCATCATGTTGTGGGGGTGCTTTTCTGCAGAAGGGACTGGTGCACTTCACAAAATAGATGGTAACATGAAGATGGAAAATGATATGGATATATTGAAGCACCATCTCAAGGCATCAGTTAGGAAGTTAAAGCTTGCGTCTTCCAAATGGACAATGACCCCAAGCATACTTCCAAAGTTGTGGCAAAATGGCATAAGGACAACAAAGTCTAGACATTGGAGTGGCCATCACAAAGCCCTGACCTTAATCCTATAGAAAATGTGTGGGCAGAACTGAAAAAGCATGTGCGAGCAATGAGGCCTACAAACTTGACTCATTACACCAGCTCTGTCAGGAGGAATGGGCCAAGATTCTCCCAACTTGTTGTGGGAAGCTTGTGGAAGGCTACCCAAAACGTTTGACCCAAGTTAAACAATTTAAAGGCAATGCTACCAAATACTAATTGAGTGTATGTAAACTTCTGACCCACTGGGAATGTGATGAAAGAAATAAAATCTGAACTAAATAATTTTCTCTACTATTATTCTGACATTTCACATTCTTAAAATAAAGTGGTGATCCTAACTGAACTAAAACAGGGATTAAATGTCAGGAATTGTGAAAAACTGAGTTTAAATGTATTTGGCTAAGGTGTATGTAAACTTCTGACTTCAACTGTACATTGTACACTTTCATTCATAGGCTAGGTTGCAGCAACCTCATGATGGGAATAGGGAAAATGTGAGTATCATGTAGTAGCCTAAACCTATCG
Source organism: Oncorhynchus mykiss (assembly GCF_057628025.1). Classification (NCBI taxonomy): domain Eukaryota; kingdom Metazoa; phylum Chordata; class Actinopteri; order Salmoniformes; family Salmonidae; genus Oncorhynchus; species Oncorhynchus mykiss. The sequence goes on from NC_143036.1 coordinate 54,757,657, forward strand.
ATTTTACATTGAACTGAGTGAATGGAATATGAATGAGAGTCATCCAATATGTTGTAATATTTTCATTTTTTAAAACATTTTTTACCTTTTTACCTTTTACCTTTTTACATGTATTTTACCTTTATTTATCAAGGCAAGTCAGTTAAGAACAAATTCGTATTTACAATGAAGGCCTTGATTTGCTTTCAGGCCATATGACTAGAGTAGCAGAAACTTGCAACAAGAGAGCGAAGATTTTTCCAAACAGAGACCGAAGGTTCAGCAGCTTAGTGCGAATACAATACAGACATAATTTTTTTACAGTCATTTGCAGGCTTACACAGTGTTTTTTTGTGTTAAGGAATTCGAGACGCGCAGTTGAGAGAACCGTTACTTTCCATCATTGGTCTATCAGTTGTTTAGCCAATTTAGGATTTTTTAAATCGACCCAATCCTAGGTGATTCAAGTTGCAACTATCTACCGAGAGAGTAAACATTAATCTAAAAAGGCAAATTGACCGTTTTTCATAATTTGTTTCTACTCTAGCCTCCGGCATTTGCGTAGGAGGGACAGGGATCACCAAAACAGAGCGCACAAAGCCATTGCGCGCAGTACCACGTCATTCTGTCAAACTTAATGAAACTTGTTTCGTTACGGTCTAGCAACAATACTTCATTTTCATTCAGATAATATTTAGATAGTTGGGGAGTCGGGGGAGATGATAACAGGATTTCGACTGAACTTGGCGCCTCTCAAGGAACCGCTGGGATTCATCAAATTTATAGAATGGGTAAGTAGGCTACACTGTCCAGAATCTTACTGGAGAAAATATGCAGCTCAACAGTTCTAATAGCCGAGGGATTTTTCACTTTAGTTCGAGGCTGTGGCCTGATTAAATCAAAGAGAAAAGACATGTACTGTATATCATGCTTTTTGTTGCATTTCAATCGTATTGCATGTAGGAGCAAACCACACAAGCTTTCACCAGTTTTTCATAAACTAATGGGTCACAGTTTTGTTTTGTCAGTCTCTCTTCTCCTGATTCTGCAATGACAAAACAATGATAGCCTACAGTATGACATTCATTCAACTCTCCATTTCAGCAAAGTCTGTTACAGTAGCGGGCTAGGGGCTGGATCAGTTTGTACTGGCATGGTTTTGAAATGTCCCTGTTCAAAACCCTTTTCCTGCCTTTCAAATGAAAGGCAAGAGGTGTTATACATTAATTCATGTCTCATTAATAATTCACTTTAATGTTACCCAGCATATACAATCATTATCTTGAAGGGAACATGCAGATCTGGGGTCAGGAAGCTCTGTGCCCCTGACATAACCTGACACTTAGAAGAAAATGAAATTAAAATTGCACCCAATCAAGCTGACAGGTTTTGCAGAACTTAAAAATCCTTGAGACCATGTTGACGCACCCTACTGACTCAATCTAAGTAACATAATAGAAAAATCCTCATCAAAATCCATTTAACCTAGAGATCTCTGGGATGCGTCTCAATCTACTCCATCCCCATCTCCGAAAATCGGTCTTCTCGCATGTAATGTCTGAACCTCCAAACCCGGTACCAGTTTAAAAAAAATAATGGAAGTATGGGTGTCGTTTTGGGGTTAAACATGTGTCCAAAAAACACATATTTCCTGTGCTTTCTTACGCTGTATCTTCTAGATAAAGGACAGATACTTCAAAACCTTATTCCATTTCATTCATTTTTTGTCATGAATGTGTTATCAATGCGTTTCTATGGGCTGTAGTAGTAGTGGGCTTAGACTTTTAGAGAGTTAATCAGCACTGAAGTGGTGTGATATAGTTTTTAGGCCAGGGTTACATTCCTTCCACTTTGGAAACCATGTTGTCCTGAGAATCCATGCTTTTGGAGAGAATTCCTTAATCAAGTTTAACCGACTTGCCTGCATAACTCGGTCAAAGGAATCCTGTGTAGCCATGCAGGAGGACATTAGGTTAACAATTCAGCTGTTCTCTCTCTCTCTCTCTCTCTCTCTCTCTCTCTCTCTCTCTCTCTCTCTCTCTCTCTCTCTCTCTCTCTCTCTCTCTCTCTCTCTCTCTCTCTCTCTCTCTCTCTTTGTCTGTCTCTCTCTCTCTGTCTCTCTGTCTCTCTGTCTCCCTCTCTCTGTCTCTCTCTCTCTGTCTCTGTCTCTCTCTCTCTCTCTCTCTCTCTCTCTCTCTCTCTCTCTCTCTCTCTCTCTCTCTCTCTCTCTCTCTCTCTCTCTCTCTCTCTCTCTCTCTCTCTCTCTCTCTCTCTCTCTCTCTCTCTCTCTCTCTCTCTCTCTCTCTCTCTCTCTCTCTCTCTCTCTCTCTCTCTCTCTCTCTCTCTCTCTCTCTCTCTCTCTCTCTCTCTCTCTCTCTCTAACTGTGCAAATCCTTCAAGATACAGGCTGCAGGCAAGTAAGGCAGCAACCAGACAGGCAGCACCACCCCAGTCACCCAAGTCATCTGACCATAGCAGGCTGCTGTCTCTGTCTGTGCATTTGCAGTGCTCACTAGATGTTAATTGCTGTGAAATGGCACAAGTTGCTACAATGAGGTCGTCAGCCAACAGGAAGTTGCCACACTGTGAAATGAAAACATCTGGAGAAGGGTGAGAAAGAAGGGCCTCTCCGGAAGCAAAATGGAGGCACAGTCACGAAGTAGCATTACGTTTCCCCCTAGACACTGATCTAATAGCCTACATCGAGAGAGAGAGAGGGCATCAACCTTAGAACCACATGGATTGCAGCAGATAGAACGAGAAGAGGATCAAAACAGATCTTTATGTACACCGTTAGATCCTCCTTTCTCTTGGCAAGCTTGCTGTTGGGTGTGATGCTGCATGCAGTCTCTTCAATTCTTCCAGTCCGTTTATCCAAACACCCCCCCTGAGCTGGTCTACTACAGTATCTCACAGTATGTCCAGTGTAAGCAATGTTTCTCCCTTCTCCCCGCTCAGCTAAAACAGTTTACGTGATATATATATCTCTCTCTCTCTCAATATCTCTCTCTCTCTCTCTCTCTCTCTCTCTCTCTCTCTCTCTCTCTCTCTCAATCTCTCTCTCTCTCTCTCTCTCTCTCTCTCTCTCTCTCTCTCTCTCTCTCTCAATCTCTCTCTCTTTCTCTGTTTTAAACAGCTGACAGCCATCTTTGCATTTGGGAGCTGTGGGGGGTATTCTGGAAGGACTATCGTGTCACTCTTCTGCAGCGAAGGAAGGAACGAGACACTGAATGCTACTTTTAGCTATCCCTTCAAGTGGGTGTCAGTCAGTTCTCTCTCTCTGTGTTACTGTGTTTGATAACCCATACAACTATTAGACCCAACTGCAAATAAGACCCCTTTTGCAATATTTGAAATGCCTTGATGTGTTATCAGATATCCTGCTGGAACTAGGAAGGAAGTTGTTGTATAGATATCATGTGTAGAAGGATGTTCGTGGTGGAGGAAACAACTTGACCCCATGACCTCAACTGATTATTTCCTCCGTTAATCTGGATGAGTGTTTTCGTGTGCAGTGTAATGACTGGGGTTTATTCCAGGTGTAGTATGACACAAACAGGAAGTGACCTGTACAGTGAAGATGTATCAGGTTAAAATAGATGACACAATGAATAGTTTTTAATTGTCAATCAGGATGATTAGCAGCTGAAATGTTGACAATAAAAGTCTCCATTCTTTCCTCTTGCTATTGTCATTCTATATCCCCTGGGTATAAGTACACTGAACAAAAATATAAATGCAACATGGGTCCCATGTTTCATGACCTGAAATTAAAGATCCCAGAAATGTTCCATATGCACAAAAAGCTTATTTCTCTAAAAATGTTGTGCACAACTTTGTTTACATCCTTGTTAGTGAGCATTTATCCTTTTCCAAGATAATCCATCCTCCTGACAGTTGTTGCATATCAAGAAGCTGATTAAATATAATGATAATTACACAGGTGCACCTTATGCCAAGGACAATAAAAGGCCACTTTAAAATGTGCACTTTTCTCACACAACAAAGTGGCACAGATGCCTCAAGTTTTGAGGGAGCATGCAATTGGCGTGCTGACTGCAGGAATGTCCACCAGAGCTGTTGCCAGAAAATGTAATGTTAATTTCTCTACCATAAGCCGTCTAAAACTGCATTTTATAGAATTTGTCTGTACTTCCAACCGGCCTCACAACCACAGATGGCGTTGTATGGGCGAGCGGTTTGCTGTGTCAACATTGTGAACAGTGTCCCATGGGGGCGGTGGGGTTATGGTATGGGCAGGCATAAGCTACGGACAACGAACACAATTGCATTTTATCGATGGCAATTTGAATGCACAGAGATACCGTGACGAGATCCTAAGGCCCATTGTCATGCCATTCATCTGCCGCCATCACCCCATGTCACAAGCATCTGTACACAAGCTGAAAATGTCCCAGTTCTTCCATGGCCTGCATACTCACCAGACATGTCAGCCATTGAGCATGTTTGGGATGCTCTGGATCGACGTGTACGACAGCGCATTCCAGTTTCCGCCAATATCCAGCAACTCCGCTGGATATTGGGACAACATTCCAAAGGAGATGTGTTGCGCTGCATGAGACAAATGGTGGTCACACCAGATAGTGACTGGTTTTCTGATCCACGCCCCTAACTTTTTAAAAAAGGTATCTGGGACCAATAGATGTATATCTGTATTCTCAGTCATGTGAAATATATAGATTAGGGCCTAATGAATTTATTTAAACTGACTGATTTCCTTATGAACTGTAACTCAGTAAAATCTTTGAAATTGCTGCATGTTGCGTTTATGTTTTTGTTCAGTATATTTAGTGTGACATTGATCTCTTACAGAAGTACTCTGGATAACTCTGCTATATTACGTAGATACAGTGCCTTGCGAAAGTATTCGGCCCCCTTGAACTTTGCGACCTTATGCCACATTTCAGGCTTCAAACATAAAGATATAAAACTGTATTTTTTTGTGAAGAATCAACAACAAGTGGGACACAATCATGAAGTGGAACGACATTTATTGGATATTTCAAACTTTTTTAACAAATCAAAAACGGAAAAATTGGGTGTGCAAAATTATTCAGCCCCCTTAAGTTAATACTTTGTAGCGCCACCTTTTGCTGCGATTACAGCTGTAAGTCGCTTGGGGTATGTCTCTATCAGTTTTGCACATCGAGAGACTGACATTTTTTCCCATTCCTCCTTGCAAAACAGCTCGAGCTCAGTGAGGTTGGATGGAGAGCATTTGTGAACAGCAGTTTTCAGTTCTTTCCACAGATTCTCGATTGGATTCAGGTCTGGACTTTGACTTGGCCATTCTAACACCTGGATATGTTTATTTTTGAACCATTCCATTGTAGATTTTGCTTTATGTTTTGGATCATTGTCTTGTTGGAAGACAAATCTCCGTCCCAGTCTCAGGTCTTTTGCAGACTCCATCAGGTTTTCTTCCAGAATGGTCCTGTATTTGGCTCCATCCATCTTCCCATCAATTTTAACCATCTTCCCTGTCCCTGCTGAAGAAAAGCAGGTCCAAACCATGCTGCTGCCACCACCATGTTTGACAGTGGGTACGGTGTGTTCAGGGTGATGAGCTGTGTTGCTTTTACGCCAAACATAACGTTTTGCATTGTTGCCAAAAAGTTCAATTTTGGTTTCATCTGACCAGAGCACCTTCTTCCACATGTTTGGTGTGTCTCCCAGGTGGCTTGTGGCAAACTTTAAACAACACTTTTTATGGATATCTTTAAGAAATGGCTTTCTTCTTGCCACTCTTCCATAAAGGCCAGATTTGTGCAATATATGACTGATTGTTGTCCTATGGACAGAGTCTCCCACCTCAGCTGTAGATCTCTGCAGTTCATCCAGAGTGATCATGGGCCTCTTGGCTGCATCTCTGATCAGTCTTCTCCTTGTATGAGCTGAAAGTTTAGAGGGCCGGCCAGGTCTTGGTAGATTTGCAGTGGTCTGATACTCCTTCCATTTCAATATTATCGCTTGCACAGTGCTCCTTGGGATGTTTAAAGCTTGGGAAATATTTTTGTATCCAAATCCGGCTTTAAACTTCTTCACAACAGTATCTCGGACCTGCCTGGTGTGTTCCTTGTTCTTCATGATGCTCTCTGCGCTTTTAACGGACCTCTGAGACTATCACAGTGCAGGTGCATTTATACGGAGACTTGATTACACACAGGTGGATTGTATTTATCATCATTAGTCATTTAGGTCAACATTGGATCATTCAGAGATCCTCACTGAACTTCTGGAGAGAGTTTGCTGCACTGAAAGTAAAGGGGCTGAATAATTTTGCACGCCCAATTTTTCAGTTTTTGATTTGTTAAAAAAGTTTGAAATATCCAATAAATGTCATTCCACTTCATGATTGTGTCCCACTTGTTGTTGATTCTTCACAAAGTTTTATATCTTTATGTTTGAAGCCTGAAATGTGGCAAAAGGTCGCAAAGTTCAAGGGGGCCGAATACTTTCGCAAGGTACTGTATGTACACTGAAGTGTTAAGCTGCGTTGTATCCCCAGGTTAAACCTGGTTGCTCTAGTGGAGAGCAACACCACTCTGTGTAACCACTCCGTGCCCGTCACCCACCTGGTGGGAGACTCCGCCTCCTCCGCCCAGTTCTTTGTGGGCGTGGCCATCATCTGCTTCCTGTACTCTATAGTGGCGTTGCTCGTCTACCTGGGCTACATGCACGTGTACAAGGACTCTGACTTCGGCCCTATGTTTGTGAGTATTGGGAAAGTAAAGGGACAAAACCTAGATTGAGATTCTCATACGTGACTTGAAATGAATATGATTGATATAATTTGATTTTGATTGATGTTATTTATGTAAGTGTCATACACCTACTCTTGCCCAGCCCACATGGGCTTACAAGACACTACTATACAGAGTACCATTTTCCTTGTACTCAAATCAAAAGAATATTTAACAAATTATACGCATACAATAATCATAGCAAGTACAGCTACCATCCAGCCACACTACACAAACAGTACATTTCTCCTTCACCTCTAGGCATTGTGAACAAACTTTGCAATCTCAAACACATCCTGTTTGAAACTAAATTTAAGGCTCTGCTTGTCTCGTAACCAGAATACTTCACGGGTATCACCAAAAATGTTACAAAAAAGAATGTCTCAGAACATCTGAGATTAATATACAGAGAGCAATAAAACACAACATGGATTTTGTTTTAGATTTCCCCAAGATCACACATTAGGCAAGTTCTCTTTTCTTCAGGCAATCTGTTAGATCTACCCATCTCTATAGCCAGAGGGAGGGTGCTGGAACTGACCTTTGGCTTTCTGTTAGATTCAGGTAGACATACGGTTCAAGGGTGTAGTTCTCTTTGATGAGAGTTGACATTCTAAGCAGGGGTTGGAACAAAAAGTATTTTTCCAATCGTTTCGTTTTGAACAGAACCATAAAAATAAAAAAATCCGTTCCACTGTTCCAACCAGCAAAATAAAGTACTAAACCGGTTCGAACACCCCAAAAAGTTAGGGTTTGTATAGTTTTTTCACATTTCTTTTTAAACTTCTGAAATCATTTCAAAATATATATTTAGCTTGACATTAAATTACTTCACCAATAGATAGAGCAGCTGGATATGGAGCAAGCATCTACAATATGTACATGCATTGGACAGACAAGTAGGGTGTAATATGCGACTGAAACTTTACCCGTGAGAAGAGCGCTGGCCATTAAGCGCTCGGCATCTTGTTGTTACGACATGTACAATCTGAATTAGGCCCACAGAATTATACCTAGGAGGAGTGACATCTATGAAGGAACTTTGAATGTCTTTGAACTTCAGAGAGTTGGCTTGACTAACGATGGACCAGAGCTAGCCCTTGACCATGACTCTCAGTTCCAATACATTACCCATAATGCCGCCTAGAGTTTTCGAGAGCTAGACAAGTTTGTGTAGCAGAGCGGCACAAGAACAGATCTTACCTTTTTTTGTTAATAAATCCAATGTGAAACGTGATAACTATAGTATCCTTAACTAGCATTGAAAATTAAAAATCTCTCTCCCTAATTTCTGAAACATTCGTGTAATGTCAGTAGCTACAGTAGACTATGTTTTGAAGCGATGGAAGGGGCAGTTAGCCGACACACACACACACACACACACACACACACACACACACACACACACACACACACACACACACACACACACACACACACACACACACAGGCAAAGATTTTCAGCTGGCAGGCAGGCAGACACTGAATTTCTGAGTGGCAGAGTGAGGGCTTTGCATAGGCACTTTGTTGCGATTTTTGTTGAACTGAAAAAAAAATGCCCAGAGCATTATTAACTGGTTCCCATGCTTTTAAAATAACAGTTCTGTTCCGGAACCGTATTAGATGACCTTCGTTCTCGGTTCTGGTTCTGTTCCTTGAAAAATTTAATTATTTTACCGTTTTGGGTTATGTTCCTTGAACCGGTTCCAACCCCTGGTTCTAAGTTTAGGTTTAAACCAAATATCAGCTGTCCATTTTTCCAAGTGTATCAGAAAACGTTTGTCCTTGATTTGGTTGATTCGACATGGTAATTTGTTCCTGAATATATACTGCTAATCAGTTTTGAATAACAGAAGTCTCCCATTGACATCAATAAAATGTGTCTGTATGTCCTGACTTCTGTTTTTTTTATGTCTGATGTATGTAAACTCAGCAAAAAAAGAAATATCCCTTTTTCAGGACCCTGTCTTTTTAACATAATTAGTAAAAATCAAAATAACTTCATTATAAAGTGTTTAAACACTGTTTCCCATGCTTGTTAAATGAACCATAAGCAATTAATGAACATGCACCTGTGGAACAGTCTTTGAGACACTAACAGCTTACAGACAGTAGGCAATTAAGGTCACTGTTATGAAAACTTAGGACACTAAAGAGGTCTTTCTACTGACTCTGACAAACACCAAAAGAAAGCTGCCCAGGATCCCTGCTCATCTGCGCAGATGTGGCCAGGGCAATAAATTGCAATGTCCGTACTGTGAGACGCGTAAGACAGCGCTACAGAGAGACAGGAAGGACAGCTGATCGTCCTCGCAGTGGCAGACTACGTGTAACAACACCTGCACAGGATTGATACATCCGAACATCACACCTGCGGGACAGGTACAGGATGGCAACAACTGCCCGAGTTACACCAGGAACGCACAAAACCTCAGTGCTCAGACTGTCCGCAATAGGCTGGGAGAGGCTGGACTGAGGGCTTGTAGGCCTGTTGTAAGGCAGGTCCTCACCAGACTTCACAGGCAACAATGTCGCTTAATGGGCATAAACCCTCTGTCGCTGGACCAGATAGGACTGGCAAAAAGTGCTCTTCACTGATGAGTCGCGGTTTTGTCTCACCAGGGGTGATGGTCGGATTCAGATTTATCGTCGAAGGGATGAGCGTTACACCGAGGCCTGTACTCTGGAGTGGGATCAATTTGAAGGTGGAGGGTCCGTCAAGGTCTGGGGCGGTGTGCCACAGCATCATCGGACTGACCTTGTTGTCATTGCAGGCAATCTCAACGCTGTGCGTTACAGGGAAGACATCCTCCTCCCTCATGTGGTACCCTTCCTGCAGGCTCATCCTGACATAACCCTACAGCATGACGATGCCACCAGCCATACTGCTAATTCTGTGAGTGATTTCCTACAAGACAGGAATGTCAGTGTTCTGCCATGGGCAGCGAAGAGCCCGGATCTCAATCCCTTTGAGCACGCCTGGGACCTGTTGGATCGGAGGGTGAGGGCTAGGGCCATTCCCCCCAGAAATGTCCGGGAACTAGCATGTGCCTTGGTGGAAGAGTGGGGTAACATCTCACAGCAAGAACTGGCAAATCTGGTGCAGTCCAAGAGGAGGAGATGCACTGCGGTACATAATGCAGCTGGTGGCCACACCAGATACCGACTGTTACTTTTGATTTTGACCCCCCCTTTGTTTAGGAACACATTATTCAATTTCTGTTAGTCACATGTGTCAGGATAGCTAGGATTGGTGGGTGTGGAGTCAAGCACAAAGAGCAACATTCCAAAGGAGAATGTTTATTCCAAATATGGGTCAAGCCAAAAACAACAGGCACACATGACCACAAAAACAGGAACGAAAACAAACCGTAAGCCATAAAACATGAACCTCCACTGACAGCAACATAAACAAGCCCGCCCAAAAGCAGACCAGAAGGCTTATATAGCCCTGAATAAACGGTTAACAAGAAACAGGTGAAAACAATCAAGACAAAAAACAACAGAAAAGGGAAAAGAAATCTGTGGCAGGTAGTAGACTGGTGACGACGACCGCCGAGCGGTGTTTTAAGCCAATTTCTTGAGTTATCCATGCACATCTTCCAGTAGGATGTGAACAATTAATTTGGCGTGGTCCTACAACTGTTTATTCTGTCTTGATAACTCCGTTTGGTCATTGTCACGCCAAGCAAGGCATCACAAACAGATCAGGGATCAGGCCACAATTGAATGTACTCCCTTGTCCATTTTAAACCATGCTGAAGCAAAGTGGTTCCAACGGGAACAAAGTGAGGGATGATGACTTGGGTTCCCTCTTCCCTCTCTCCCCCCAGGATTTTGGTCTGACGGCAGCGATTGCCTTCCTGTGGCTAGTGTGTTCCTCAGCATGGGCCAAGGGGCTGCAGAACGTGAAGGATGCCACCGGGACAGCGGGCATCACCTCCACACTGGCACTCTGCAAGGAGAGCGACGTGTCCTGCGAGGTCACTGACTTCGCCAACATGCGCGCCCTCAATGTCTCTGTGGTGAGCAACTCGACCGTTTAAAACAAATCTTCTTATAGACGATACTTGTTCATCACAATGTATCAAGTTCACATTCACTTGAATTGCATGACACGCACCTGGATTTAAAAAGAGGGGAAATGTAACAGTTTTTCTGCACATCCAACAGAAATACTGTGTTTGCCATGCTCACTTCTCTTTGACCACATGGTCTCACTCTGACTAAAGCAATCTCTGACTAAAGCCATCTCTGCCTATCTCCTCTAGGTGTTTGGGTACCTGAATCTGATCGTGTGGGCTGGGAACGCCTGGATTGTGTACAAGGAGACCCGCTGCCACTCTCAGAAGTACACTGCCCGGCAGGGGGCTGGGGCCGGGCGTGGTCAACAAGTCCCTGCTGCTATCTAATACTCTACTCCACTTCCAATGGCCAAAATAGCCCCTACACACCCTAAGTACTCCTGTAGATCTGAGAGGATTGGATAGATACACTATAAGTTTTATGGTAATAGGCAGCTTCATCTTGCCTGCTGATTGTCTGGGTGGAAACAGCCATATTTTTACTGTGCCTTAGTTATCAATATCTATGCTTTGTCGAATATATCTGTGCCTTCAATACCTGTCCCAATTTTGGGCCATGCATTTCTGTGCCTTAGCATGCTAATGCTTTCTCTCCTCGTGCCTTCTTTAACTTCTAAACCGGTGCCTTCTCTTACCAGTAAATCTCACAAACCCCTGGTATTTTCTCCTAAGCTGTGGTACAGACTCATTGACAGCATTTGTGCACTTTGACCGGCAACTACAGTGTCTTTGTTCTGGGCATTTCTACCAAACCCTAACCTGGGATAATTCAGATTCTTAAACAATGTGTCCTTTCGCCTCATGGCCTAGAAGGAATCCTGATCTGTCCTCACTTGCCTCTTTTTGCCAAGTGTGGCAGTCTTGCTTCCGTCCCTCTCCTCGCCCCAACCCGGGCTCGAACCAGGGACCCTCTGAACACATCAACAACTGCCTCCCACGAAGCATCATTATCTATCGCTCCACAGCTACTGTACTTCAAGGTCCCAGAGCGAGTGACGTCACCAGTTGAAACTCTACTAGCGCGCACCACCAACTAGCTAGCCATTTCACACTGTTTACACAAGGATGCATGTGTCTCTGACTGTACCGCTGGCCATATGCTTTCTTAAATGATATCTATAAAACATTTTAATGTTTGTCTCACTTGAAATTAAGTAGAACTTTCCAGTCTTGATCTTGTGTCTTTCAATATCATCTTCTGTTGCGAAGACTGATTTTTAAAATGATGTTCTTCAGTCTGCCATGGTTTTTGTACTTTGTATTATGTTGTTTGTTGAACCTCAGCCACTAAGAAAGTGTGCATGTGCTGGCTTTATGTTTTGAAATCTCCTGGTTTTTTTATTTTTTAGATTGCTTAATGAATTATTATTCCCTGCCATTACCTTTGCATTTCTGATCTATTTTCGGTTATTACCTTTGATCTAATAAAAGTGTAACTTGAAGTGCTTGTGTATGGAAGGCCAATGTTGAGTGTGTGTTTGTAATGTCTGGTATCCTGGTTATGCCTCTGTCTTCCTCTTGTAGTCATCAGACCAACTTTAGCTTCATGGAGGATCTGTATGGAGCTGTCCTTTTCACAACATGCGAATTATGAATGTCTGCTTTCTTTTTGAATAAAAACCAAGGCATTTCCTACATTCTCTCTTTTTGTATAAAAGTAGAATGGGTCTCTCTCTCTATCTGGTAATATTTACTTCGCTTACAAGCCATACTGGGGAGGTTGCGGGACATTTCTGACCCAAAGACTCCTGAAGACATAATGCAGCTTTTGTTTCATGGTCTGTCCTGTGACCTCACTGTTTACCGTTTGTCTGAAGAACAAACAGGATATTATCTGGTAATGCTGCTCCGGTGTGTCTGAGCTGATCACTGGCATCCTTAATGCATCATTCCTCCCTTCCTTTAAATGCTCATCTGACATGACTGGATCATTTAAATCTATGTGATCATTGCTTAGACCTACCAGACTGTCTTTGAGGGTGACAATTACCTCACGTAAGGATGAAATGATGCAATATTATAGTAGCCTATTGGAACATGGCTCAAGTATTCCTCCCAGTGATGTCCTGCAGCTAGGGAACCACTGTTACATGCTCAGTCATGTGGTCTGTGGTAGTCCACACTGACACGTGCTGAAGTCATGCGGCCCTATTGGCTTTGTTTCCTGTTCAACACCAGCCTACCATCACTGACCTATAACTAATGTTATAACACTGCAGCTGCAGCTATAACACAAGTTTGACCACTCATCCACACATTTTTCCATACATTTCTCCAACAATCACTTGTTGAAGGATGTATGGGTACTGACTGTATGGATATTTTCACAAACATCGACATCACCAATGAGCCAATGTTGTAGGCCACTGTCTGTCCATCATTGAGTAGAGACGCAATTTTCAATTCCAACCACAAGAGGTCAATGCTGAGTCATATTTTGTTGTTGCGCTGAAGATCTCTTGGAACAATGTATAGGATTCCTATGGCAAATTTGTGATCAGCAAAAGTGATATTTGATATAATAATGTGTATGGGCAGCAAAAGGTATTTTGTTTGTGTAGTGCAAAAGTGTACAATATTCTTGTCTGTAGTAAAAGTATTATTGACCGACTAGGATATTGCTGCTTCACAACGACTGCACGTTGTTGTACTGTATTATACTGTAATATGGCTCACATATTGGTCAAATGTGCTGTACTTTGGCTATTGCCAGCCTAAAATCTTCTACTGTTACTGAAACATTAAAACATATTGAATATGTAAGACATCGGAATATATTTCAGCAAATCAACAATGGGTGAAATGCAATTTTGAGAAAAACAACAACACACGTGTCATTTATGTATCAGAAAAACAAACGTTTGAACTTCAGAGGCCCACACACCCCTTTGCAACCTTTCAACTCCTTGCCGCCAGAGGCCGAGCGAAGACGGAACGTGACGAAAATGACGTCAGGTGCTCCGCTTGTCTCGTTTAGCGTACTGCGAAGGAGAGGGAAAAAAGCAAGCAACAAGAAGGAAGTGCAATGGCGACATTGGATCGCCAACTACCAAATCCGGATACGTTCCTGTGCAAACCTTGGTCGACTTTTATCAGCGCAGCAAAATTACACTATTCTGACAGTAAGTGCACGTCAATTTTGTCGTCCATTTCTATAAAAATGGCACGTGCGAACAGTGTTGTTGAACTGAGATTGAGTTAGCCAGCCGTGTCCTCCATGCATCTGTCAAAACTGGAAGATAACAACCACATATTAAGTTAGTTACCAAATGCATAACAAATCGATAAAACGCATGTTTTGCAAATGCTCTGTACTCATTTCTCTGATGCATTCTCAACATGTTCGTGATGTACATGGGTTAGTTTACTGCTGTCTGGCCAGGATAACTTTTCGTTGCTTGTTGGTGACAGTTTGCTTGATTGGTCATGGCACCTCGTCAGTTAACGTTACAGCTGCGACCTAGTTATCGAGCTGGACGTCATGACACGTTCCAGCGTGGCGTGCGTGAGATGTATGTTTAATTCAAGCAATAACTAACCTCTAGTACATTAACTCCAATATGAACCTTATTTTCTTATATTACTCAAATACAGACTCGCTCGTCGGAAACCGCTTGAAAGAGCTGTACAACTCCTGGGAAGGAACTAAACTCAGCAAAGAAGGTAAGGTTGATCAAAACGTGTTGTGGTGACTGTCACCCGAGCCTTGTTCTTGTGGACTGATGACACTCCAGGTGTCACTCCGGCGTTCTTGCCAACATTCTTGCATATTTTAACACCAAGGCCACACAACAAGGCACAGCCTGTCAACTTCAAAGCTAAGGGATGATCACAGCATACATATTTCCTAAAGCTGTTTATTATGAAGATCACATGTGTTTTATGTATGATAGTGAATGTACGAATTTGTTAATTACAAACGAATTGATGTCTAGTGGCATGATATTGGTCAAGTAGGAAATGTCACATGTGCATGACTATGTTCCCTTCCTGCTTACCTAGAGTTTGTACCCTAGAGGTTTTTGGCTCCACCTACACTGTACAAATGAGGGGATTTGATAACTCTAGGTTGGTGGGCCACCCAGAGTGACAGACAGGAGCTACACTCAAGTGTAGTACACTTCAGTACTAACTACCCCGTCTTCAGTTCCGTCAGACTGAGTGCCAAAGCAGCCTCTCTCAGTCCCAGCCAGACTGGAATCACCAACATGCTCTGACTGCTGATCCCAGGCCAACACACTGAGACAGATTAAGATTGACTTGCCCTTTAGACACTGATCTAAGGCCAGTTGTGTTTGCCCTGGACCCCCTAATGGATAAGGTAAGGAGATCCACTCACTCAGTCAGAATGGAGTCTCCCAGTGTTGTTGTTCCCCGGCCAAGAGTCCGGCAGGTTGTGAGACACACACACACACACACTCTCAGTCAGTCACACCATCAGCCGATGAGGTCACACCATGTGTCAAGCAGACAGTAATAGCTAACTGGGTGACGTCATTACAGTCCAATGCCGAATCATCTCTGAGATTAGTGCCAGACAGCGATTATGCCCATTGTTATATGGTTAACTCAGCATTATGCCTTCTCTCCACTACATAGGTCAACAGCTGATGCGGTCTATAATTCAATTCATTATCTGACAATGTTGTTTAGAGGATAAGTGAGACTTGACAATGCACAAATATATAGAAAAATGTTATCCCCGCTTTAAACTATTTTCTCAGCGGGTGTCTGACAGACAGTGTGTTTCTCTCTCTGCCTGGGTAGCTCTCATTCACGAAATACAAGATTGTTTTAGCAGCAGTGTTGTGGCAGTTTGTGTCGTTTTGGCAGGCGAGCGCTGGAGTAAACTACACACTGTTCTCATTTGTCTTGGCAGAGACAGATGAAAAAAAAAAACTGGTGCTTTTATAAGTGCTGAAACTTGTTGTTTCTGGTTTAGGGATGTGGACATTTGAAATAATTTCACTATTAGAATAATATCAGGATTTTCTTTCTTGGATATCTGGATAGTTGGAATACATGTTTTTTTGTTTGTTTTTACTTGTGTTTTTAGTAGGAGGAAGGACGTGTGTGTGTGTGTGTGTGTGTGTTGTGTGTGTGTGTGTGTGAGACTACAAAGTAGCCAAGCTGGCCCGCGCGCGTTAGACAATCTTGTAACAGTTAGCTGCTGCCTATTCATCATGCCACGACAGTGCCTGTTTTGACTGCATCAAATCGATGTTAGGTAACTAGCTAGGTAACGAGCTAACTATAAGGCTACAGTTACTGCACTCCTCGTCCTTGTAAAGAAATGGCAACACCGTGGTTCAGATTAAACAACAGCCCACCTCTTGGTTGTTTGTCGTAGCCCACTCCTCCTCATTTAGCTCACTTTTTAATTCTGTCATTTTAATTCCATGTTGCGTTGATTAGAGATCTCTCACTTCACTTGCTACACTTGGAAGCTCAGACTGTGGAGCGGCTTTGATTGGCCGACAAAAAATCACCAAGCGTGAAACGTGTGCAGGCTGCCGACGTAGATGTCTTTTTTTTTTTAATGGGGTGAACGCCATGAACCCTACTTTTTAACAAGTTGCTTGTTTTATTGAATGAAACCGTTTCCAATGTCATCCTTGTATTTAACAGTGTCACGTGGATAATTAAATGTACGTACAAAGCATTGTCATTGTTAATTTGTTAATAAATAGGGCGGCAGGTAGCCTAGAAGTCAAAAAGCATTGGGCCAGTAATCGAAAGGTCGCTGGTTCGAATCCCCGAGCCGGCTAGGTGAAAAATCTGTCTGTGCCCTGGGCAGCTGCTGCTACTGTTAAACCTTTGACTGTCATCTACCGTAGTGCCCTTCGTTTTGTTACAGGGGATAGTTTTGATACTCATCAATACATCCTGTATCAAAAGGTTGGCTGGACTTCGCTAAAGACCCGTACATCTCTACATTACTCACCTTTTTGTGTTTACAAGGCCCTACTTCAGAAACGTCCATCTTATCTAACTTTGCTGTTGAAGTATAGACACCCGAGTTGCCTAACCTGTTCACAGGATTGGTTAACTCTCAAGCTTCCTAGGATCTCCCCCGAGCTTGGTAAATCTGCTTTTGGTTTTAATGTACCGTATTGCTGGATAAAATCCATTTCATCTTGATGTTCTGGTACAGTTTAGAGTAATGATTGGGGATTTATTTGTGGAGGGATGTAAACTGTTTTTTCTAAGTGATTTGTGATGTTTTACTTGTAGGGCACATTTGGAAAAAGATGTCTTCCCTGGTAAAATAAAGGTTTAAAAAAAGAAGATGGGCTATTTTTATTGGAGCAGAGCGGCTGGTCTACCGGAGTGGTCTGATGCGCCACACAGTGTAGGGGCTGGACCATGGAGGTCAAGGTTGCCCTTAACCACTGATCTAGCATCAGAATAACCCTCCGCCAATCCTAACCTTTAACCATTCTGTCTAAGCAACTATCTGGACCAGATCCACTCGATTTGATTAGTTTATTTTGATCCCCATTTAGTTGTTGCAGAACCAGCAGCTACTCTTCCTGGGGTCCACACAAAACACAGAGCATGACAAGTAACACAACACTGATACACTGGTGGACAAGCACAGTCACGCACATCTTAAAATACAAAGACACAATCAATCAGCAGGCATTATTGTATGTTTAGTGTTACCCAGAGTGATGCTTCAGTCCTCGCTTCCATGAGACCTTGACTGGCTCTGAGGCAGCATCCCCCTTCTCCCCAAAGTGTACACTTGTGGAGAATTGGGACGCAGCCAAAGATCTCCGGACGGTCCAGGACAGCATGAGTACTGCCTCAGTTAGATACCCACCAAGCATGACCGGTCTCCTATCTATTCCAGTCGACAGGACATGCCAGGTCAAGGCGAAGACGAACCAAATCCTCAGTTTTCCCACAGGTTGATGTTTTTTGTCATGATTCTCCTGAAGGCAGCACTGAGCGATTTTTCCCGGTAGTTAGTTGTAGGCATCGTGGTTTAGTTAAAATCGTATTTGATGACTTTGTGGCACTCTGCAGAGCAAGATTCACGACGACAAATGCTATCCTGCCAATCCCCCTGGGATGCAGAGTACACATAGTGATGAGTAAAATCTCTGTGAAGTTGCCTGTTTGGAAGTAGGAAGATACATTTTGATTGGATCAGCTGAACCCCCCCCCTCCCCCTCCCAACATTAACCATGGGAGGAAACAACAAGCTGCCCTTAGATCAATGCAGCTTTCTGGTCCTTCTCCTAGCTCACCCCCTGTCACTGTTCCTGTCTCTGTCTCCTGCAGAGATGCACGTGTTTGGCCAGTTTCCCAACCAGGAGGATTTCTGTCTCGTCGTCTGCAATGTCTGCAACCAAGTGGTCAAACCCCAGGGCATCCTCACCCACTACGGTAAGAACCCTAACACCTACACACTACAGTAAGACCCCTAACACTAACCCATCCCAGTAAGAGCCCCTTAAACATTGGTCAGTGCTGGACCAAAGTAAAATCACATTTTATTTGTCACATGCTTCGTAGACTAAAAGGGAAATGGTTACTTACGGGTCCTTTTCCTACAATGCAGAGTTAAAGTTTAAAAAAATAATAATAATAATTGAAAACCAGCTCTTGTCTGTCCGTCTGCTTACGTTCTCGTTGATCCCCAGTGAGCGGAGCGCGCTTACATCTGCTCTCTGCTGCTGGCTGCTCATGTCCTAGAGAGAGGAGTCCGTCTGTGCCAAGAGACAGGCAAAACACACACACACGACCCACTTTGAGTGCTCTCTCCTGCCCCCTGCAGGTTGCTGCCTCCAGCTGCAGTCCTCTCAGACAGGACCTGGACTTTTTCCTAACCACTAAATTGTTATAACGCATGTACATCTGACCTTAGATCTGTGGTTAGGGGAAACAGGAAATCTTCCTCTCACAACAGCTGCTCATTGACAGGCTCTGAATAGGTCAGGTCTGCTCAGGGGTCAATGCCTTTCAGCTATGCTCCTCCAGCTCGTGTGTGTGTGTGTGTGTGTGTGTGTGTGTGTGTGTGTGTGTGTGTAAATACTCTTTCTGCCAGCCAGGCTGCAGGAGTCAGACAGACACATCTGTAGCTGGCGGCGGAGGCTGATTAAGCAGTTTAACGGAAAAGCTTTTGTGTGTTATTCAGAGGTGGGGTTTGTGTCATTCTGAGAATGTCTGTGTGCTAGACTGTTATTCATAGTGTGTGCGTTGTTGTCTGGTGACTCTGCTCGTATGGTCCTGGATTAATTGAACTCCTTGCAGGCTCTGTCCTCTCAGCTTAGTTTCGTTTCCTGACTTTGATGTGTGGGCTTGGCACTCACTGCAGTGCAGTGAGTTGTCGAGGCAGCTAGTTGTTTGTGTGCTTGCTTTGGTTCCAGTGTGGGCAGCTGTTGTGTGTGGTGTTGAAGCAGCGGCAGTGATTGTGTGTGTGGTTTAGTGTAGTGCTGACTTGTGTAGAGTAGTTTAGTAATGTGCTGCGTTGTCTGTGTCACAATATGAAATGTATTGGCTGTTACAGAAGGGTTTGGCGCTTCACTCTCTCTCCTCTCTCTTTGTCTCTCTACTCTCTCTCCTCTCTCTTTGTCTCTACTCTCTCTCCTCTCTCTTTGTCTCTCTACTCTCTCTCCTCTCTCTTTGTCTCTCTACTCTCTCTCCTCTCTCTTTGTCTCTCTACTCTCTCTCCTCTCTCTTTGTCTCTCTCCTCTCTCTCTCCTCTCCTCTCTCTGTCTCTCTCCTCTCCTCTCTTTGTCTCTCTCTACTCTCTCTCTCCTCTCCTCTCTTTGTCTCTCTCTCTCTCTCCTCTCCTCTCTCTTTGTCTCTCTCCTCTCTCTTTGTCTCTCTACTCTCTCTCTCCTCTCTCTTTGTCTCTCTCTCCTCTCCTCTCTCTTTGTCTCTCTCTCTCTGGTGGGTGTCTTCCTCTAGTGCTGGCGGTGCGGATGTAAACAAACCCAGCTGAGCTCTGAGAAGCTGAGGCTGAGCTTCCTACTTCCTGTGGTTGCTAGCCTCACAGGGCTCTCACGCTAGCCACCGTTTCGCTCGCTTGGCAATGTCATGACAACGGGCTTGAGGGACTAGGTAGTTGTTGCCCCTAACCACTGATACAGGGTCAGCTAGTTTTAAAAGCCCTTAATCATGTTTTTAAGGTTAGGATAGGGTATTTTGACCCTAGATCTATGTTAGGTGCCTTGCTATGTTGTTGTCTTAGGTCTCTCTTTATGTAGTGTTGTCTCTCTTGTTGTGATGTGTGTTTTGTCCTATATTTACATTGTATTTATTTATTTATTTATTTTAATCCCAGTCCCAGCAGGAGGCCTTTTTGTAGGCCGTCATTGTAAATAAGAATTTGTTCTTAACTGACTTGCCTAGTTAAATTAAAAAAATTAAAAATTAAATGTGGTAACTTGTACCTTGGAAGGGCAGAAGCACAAGACATAGACTTGGGTGCATTGTTATATGTACGCTAAACTACAGTTGTAAGTAACCAATCTGGATGGGCTGCTGTGTAACTACTGCTGCTACTACTACTACATATCTGAATGAGGTGGACTCCTAGCTCCCAATACAGCTGCCCCCTCTGCTTTACCTTGCCTATTTACTCAACTGCCTGACGGACGCAGTTAAACGCTCACACACACCTGGAACATACGCAAACGCTCACACACACCTGGAACATACGCACACACACACACCTGGAACATACACACACACACACACACCTGGAACATACAAACACACACACACCTGGAACATACACACACACACACACACCTGGAACATACACACACACACACACCTGGAACATATACACACACACACACACACACACCTGGAACATACACACACACACACACACACACACACACCTGGAACATACACACACACACACACACCTGGAACATACACACACACACACACACACACCTGGAACATACACACACACACACACACACACCTGGAACATACACACACACACACACACACACCTGGAATATACACACACACACACACCTGGAACATACACACACACACACACACACACACCTGGAACATACACACACACCTGGAACATACACACACACACACACACACCTGGAACATACACACACACACACACACACACACACCTGGAACATACACACACCTGGAACATACACACACACACACACCTGGAACATATACACACACACACACACACACACCTGGAACATACACACACACACCTGGAACATACACACACACACACACACACACACACCTGGAACATACACACACACACACACACACACACACACCTGGAACATACACACACACACACACACACACCTGGAACATACACACACACACACACACACACACCTGGAACATACACACACACACACACACACACCTGGAACATACACACACACCTGGAACATACACACACACACACACACACACCTGGAACACACACACACACACACACACCTGGAACATACACACACCTGGAACATACACACACACACATACACACACACACACCTGGAACATACACACCTGGAACATACGCACACACACACACACACACCTGGAACATACGCACACACACACACACACACAGAGGCCTTGACGCCTGCTTAATCTGTGTGCTCAGTCATCCGTATTGTTCTAACGAGCTGTTGGTATTTCAGCACTCATTGGCAGGGTAAGGCAATCTCCTTGTCATTCCCACAGACTGTCATCTTATTGGCTCCTCACACTGTCAGTCACTAAACTGTGACCAATGAGACAGATTCTGTGGAGTGGGTGATACAGCCTGTCAGACAGTAGTTGGCTGAGGACAGTTGGCAGGATGGCTGTGTTGCCGGGGCCAAGTCTATTTAGGAAATTGCCAGGGCAGAACAAAGATGTTGATTCCAAAATGAATAATCACAAAGAGTTTTATTTGCCGACAGTGTTATAATGCATTATTGTATCCCCACTGCACAGTTCACAAGCTTTCCACAAATTTTAGTGCAAAGTCTGCATGAGTAGTAGATCTACAACAAGCATTTAATGAGGTGTGTGCGCGAGAGAGCACGTGTGGTGTGTGTGGTGTGTGTGTGTGTGAGAGAGAGCACGTTTGTGGTGGGTGGGTGTGTGGGAGGACGTGTGTTTGTGTGTGGTTGGGAGCGCCCGTGTGGCTGTGTTGTGTTTTTGACATGTCCCTCTGTCCTGATTAGGTGTCTGGGGAGTAGAGTCCCAGTGAGGCAGAGAGAGTAAAGGACCTCCCCACCCTCCTCCTCCTCCTCCTCACCCTCCCCTCCCAAAGACATGCATAGCCAGAACCGTAAGTCTCCCTTCCTTCCTTCCTTCCTTCCTTCCTTCCTTCCTTCCTTCCTTCCTTCCTTCCTTCCTTCCTTCCTTCCTTCCTTCCTTCCTTCCTTCCTTCCTTCCTTCCTTCCTTCCTTCCTTCTCTCTCCTCTCTCTGTCTCTCTCCAATGCACTCTACTGCAATGTGGATCCCAGCGTTTCAGACAAACCTTTTCACTTGGTGGCACTAGCTCATGATTCGGTCGCACCCATAAAAAAAAAACGTTGTCACGCAATATACAGTTGTGGCCAAAAGTTTTGAGATTAACACCAATATTAATTTTCACAAAGTCTGCTGCCTCAGTTTGTATGATGGCAATTTGCATATACAGTGGGGCAAAAAAGTATTTAGTCAGCCACCAATTGTGCAAGTTCTCCCACTTAAAAAGATGAGCGAGACCTGTAATTTTCATCATAGGTACACTTCAACTATGACAGAATTTATTTGCAAATTATGGTGGAAAATAAGTATTTGGTCACCTACAAACAAGCAAGATTTCTGGCTCCTGTAACTTCAGACCTGTAACTTCTTCTTTAAGAGGCTCCTCTGTCCTCCACTCGTTACCTGTATTAATGGCACCTGTTTGAACTTGTTATCAGTACAAAAGACACCTGTCCACAACCTCAAACAGTCACACTCAAAACTCCACTATGGCCAAGACCAAAGAGTTGTCAAAGGACACCAGAAACAAAATTGTAGACCTGCACCAGGCTGGGAAGACTGAATCTGCATTAGGTAAGCAGCTTGGTTTGAAGAAATCAACTGTGGGAGAAATTATTAGGAAAAGGAAGACATACAAGACCACTGATAATCTCCCTCGATCTGGGGCTCCACGCAAGACCTCACCCCTTGGGGTTAAAATGATCACAAGAACGGTGAGCAAAAATCCCAGAACCACACGGGGGGGACCTAGTGAATGACCTGCAGAGAGCTGGGACCAAAGTAACAAAGCCTACCATCAGTAACCCACTACGCCGCCAGGGACTCAAATCCTGCAGTGCCAGACCTGTCCCCCTGCTTAAGCCAGTACATGTCCAGGCCCGTCTGAATTTTGCTAGAGAGCATTTGGATGATCCAGAAGAAGATTGGGAGAATGTCATATGGTCAGATTAAACCAAAATATAACTTTTTGGTTAAAAACTCAACTTGTCGTGTTTGGAGGACAAAGAATGCTGAGTTGCATCGAAAGAACACCATACCTGCTGTGAAGCATGGGGGTGGAAACATAATGCTTTGGGGATGTTTTTCTGCAAAGGGACCAGGACGACTGATCCGTGTAAAGGAAAGAATGAATGGGGCCATGTATCGTGAGATTTTGAGTGAAAACCTCCTTCCGTCAGCAAGGGCATTGAAGATGAAACGTGGCTGGGTCTTTCAGCATGACAATGATCCCAAACACACCGCCCAGGCAACGAAAGAGTGGCTTCGTAAGAAGCATTTCAAGGTCCTGGAGTGGCCTAGCCAGTCTCCAGATCTCAACCCCATAGAAAATCTTTGGAGGGAGTTGAAAGTCCGTGTTGCCCAGCAACAGCCCCAAAACATCACTGTTCTAGAGGAGATCTGCATGGAGGAATGGGCCAAAGTACCAGCAACAGTGTGTGAAAACGTGTGTGTGTTTGACCTCTGTCATTGCCAACAAAGGGTATATAACAAAGTATTGAGATCAACTTTTGTTATTGACCAAATACTTATTTTCCACCATAATTTGCAAATAAATTCATTAAAAATCCTACAATGTGATTTTCTGGATTTCTTTTCCTCATTTTGTCTGTCATAGAGGCCTTTGTCTGAGAGGCCTGTCATTACAGGCCTCTCTCATCTTTTTAAGTGGTAGAACTTGCACAATTGGTGGCTGACTAAATACTTATTTGCCCCACTGTACTCCAGAATGTTATGACGAGTGATCAGATGAATTGCAATTAATTTGAAAGTCCCTCTTTCCCGTGGAATTAATGCAATTATTACTGCCAGTATGAATGCACCGAAATCAACCATTAATCGGATCATCAAGAACTTCAAGGAGAGTGGTTCAATTGTTGTGAAGAAGGCTTCAGGGCGCCCAAGAAAGTCCAGCAAGCGCCAGGACCGTCTCCTAAAGTTGATTCAGCTGCGGGATCGGGGCACCACCAGTACAGAGCTTGCTCAGGAAGGGCAGCAGGTAGGTGTGAGTGCATCTGCACGCACAGTGAGGCAAAGACTTTTGGAGGATGGCCTGGTGTCAAGAAGGGCAGCAAAGAAGCCACTTCTCTCCAGGAAAAACATCAGGGATAGACTGATATTCTGCAGAAGGTACAGGGATTGGACTGCTGAGGACTGTCATTTTCTCTGATGAATCCCCTTTCCGATTGTTTGTGACATTCGGAAAAAAGCTTGTCTGGAGAAGACAAGGTGAACGCTACCATCAGTCCTGTGTCATGCCAACAGTAAAGCATCCTGAGACCATTCATGCGTGGGGTTGCTTCTCAGCCAACGGAGTGGGCTCACTCACAATTTTGCCTAAGAACACAGCCATGAATAAAGAACGGTACCAACACATCCTCCGAGAGCAACTTCTCCCAACCATCCAGGAAAAGTTTGGTGACAAACAATGCCTTTTCCAGCATGATGGAGCACCTTGCCATAAGGCAAAAGTGATAACTAAGTGGCTCGGGGAACAAAACATCAATATTTTTGGTCCATGGCCAGGAAACTCCCCAGACCTTAATCCCATTGAGAACTTGTGGTCAATCCTCAAGAGGCGGGTGGACAAACAAAACCCCACAAATTCTGACAAACTCCAAGCAAACTCCAAGGATGTGGCCCAGAAGTTAATTGACAGCATGCCAGGGCAGATTGCAGAGGTCTTGAAAAAAAAGGGTCAACACTGCAAATATTGACTCTTTGCATCAACTTCATGTAATTGTCAATAAAAGCATTTGACACGTATGAAATACTTCTAATTATACTTCAGTATTCCATAGTAACATCTGACAAAAATATCTAAAGACACTGAAGCAGCAAACTTTGTGGAAATTAATATTTGTGTCATTCTCAAAACGTTTGGCCACGACTACAGTACCGGTCTAAAGTTTGGACACCTACTCATTCCAGTGGTTTTCTTTATTTGTACTATTTTCTACATTGTAGAATAATAGTGAAGACAACAAAACAATATAACACATATGGAAAAAAGCTGTTAAACAAATCAAAATATATTTTATATTTGAGATTCTTCCAAGTATCCACCCTTTGCCTTGATGACAGCTTTGCACACTCTTGGCATTCTCTCAACCAGCTTCATGAGGTAGTCACCTGGAATGCATTTCAATTAACAGGTATGCCATGTTAAAAGTGAATTTGTGGTATTTCTTTCCTTAACGCTTTTGAGCCAATCAGCTGTGTTATTACAAGGTAGTGGTGGTATACAGAAGCTAACCCTATTTGGCAAAAGATCAAGTCCATATTATGGGAACAGCAGCTCAAATAAGCTAAGAGAAACAACAGTCCATCATTATTTTAAGACATGAAGGTCAGTCAATACTAAAAATGTCAAGAACTTTGAAAGTTTCTTCAAGTGCAGTCACAAAAACCATCAAGCGCTATGATGAAACTGGCTCACATGAGGACCTCCACAGGAAAGGAAGCCCCAGAGTTACCTCTGTGGCAAAGGATAAGTTCATTAGATTTACCAGCTTCGGAAATTGCACCCCAAATAAAGGCTTCAGAGTTCAAGTAACAGACACATCTCAACATCAACTGTTCAGAGGACACTACGTGAATCAGGCCTTCATGGTCGAATTGCTGCAAATAAACCACTACTAAAGGACACCAATAATAAGAAGAGGCTTGCTTGGGCCAAGAAATTTGAGCAATGGACATTGGACTGGTGGAAATCTGTCCTTTTGGTCTGATGAGTCCAAATTTGAAATTTTGGGTTAATATTGCCATGTCTTTGAGATTCAGAGTTGGTGAACGGATGATCTCTGCATGTGTGGTTCCTACCGTGAAGCATAGAGGAGGAGGTGTCGTGGTGCTTTGCTGGTGACACTGTCCGTGATTTATTTAGAATTTAAGGCACACTTAACCAGCATGGCTTCCACAGTATTCTGCAGCGATACGCCATCCCATCTGGTTTACGCTTAGTGGGACTATCATTTGTTTTTCAACAGGACAATGACACAACACACCTCCAGGCTGTGTAAGGGCTATTCGACCAAGAACGAGAGGGATTGAGTGCTGCATCAGATGACCTGGCCTCCGCAATCCCCCGACCTCAACCCAATTTAGATGGTTTTGGATGAGTTGGACGGCAGAGTGAATGAAAAGCAGCCAACAAGTGCTCAGCATAGGTGAAGCTGGTTTTGAGAGTGCCAAGAGTGTGCAAAGCTGTCACGGCAAAGGTTGACTACTTTGAATAAAATAAAATATATTGTTTAAAACTTTTTGTTGTTGTTGGTTTGTACATGATTCCATATGTGTTATTTCATAGTGTTGATGCCTTTACTATTATTCTACAATGTAGAAAATAGTAAAAAACTAAGAAAAACCCTTGAATGAGTAGGTGTCTAAACCTTTGACTGGTGCTGTATATTTCTATAGTAATTGAATCATGTAATTCCCAGTGCTTTATTAATACATGTAATAGGTTACTACTATTCAAGAAATCAGCTGTTTCATTCAACATGTCCAAGCAGGAATGCATGATTCAAGATATTTTGATGTGCAACCTAATCTAGTGATTGTCATGGATTTTGGGTTGACAATTAGGATATTGTTATATTTTACTGGCAAAATAGGGCTCCAGATGTTATTTTTCATTTTATGGAGATGAATTTGTCTACATCTTTATAGGCATTAGGGGACAGTTAGAAAATGACTGGGGGGTGGGGGTAATATTGATATTTTCCAAACGCTGCGAAACAACATGTTTCATTGCCCATGATGAGGCTTTTTATCAGCGTAATTGACCTCACAATAAGCCCGTGTCGAGTAACTTACATGACAGCTTTGTGGTGCTGTAATGAGAAGCTGCAGCCGCTGTGCAATCAATCAGGAGGTGGAAAGCACATGGTGCTGTAATGAGAAGCTGCAGCCGCTGTGCAATCAATCAGGAGGTGGAAAGCACATGGTGCTGTAATGAGAAGCTGCAGCCGCTGTGCAATCAATCAGGAGGTGGAAAGCACATGGTGCTGTAATGAGAAGCTGCAGCCGCTGTGCAATCAATCAGGAGGTGGAAAGCACATGGTGCTGTAATGAGAAGCTGCAGCCGCTGTGCAATCAATCAGGAGGTGGAAAGCACATGGTGCTGTAATGAGAAGCTGCAGCCGCTGTGCAATCAATCAGGAGGAGGAAAGCACATGGTGCTGTAATGAGAAGCTGCAGCCGCTGTGCAATCAATCAGGAGGAGGAAAGCACATGGTGCTGTAATGAGAAGCTGCAGCCGCTGTGCAATCAATCGGGAGGTGGAAAGCACATGGTGCTGCAGCCGCTGTGCAATCAATCAGGAGGTGGAAAGCACATGGTGCTGTAATGAGAAGCTGCAGCCGCTGTGCAATCAATCGGGAGGTGGAAAGCACATGGTGCTGTAATGAGAAGCTGCAGCCGCTGTGCAATCAATCGGGAGGTGGAAAGCACATGGTGCTGTAATGAGAAGCTGCAGCCGCTGTGCAATCAATCGGGAGGTGGAAAGCACATGGTGCTGTAATGAGAAGCTGCAGCCGCTGTGCAATCAATCGGGAGGTGGAAAGCACATGGTGCTGAAAGTACGCTAATTTGAGTAATTATACAAATAAAAAAACATTTCACTAATTAGCTAACAGCGAAGGCTGTGTGTTGGAGCCTATTTCTTCCTATTTAAGAAATAAGAGGTAGGCCTACCTGTTTGGCCGACAATTATACGCTATGTTTAGATTTGTCGGACAATTCCTTCAATTGTGTCACCACTCCTTAAATACCTCTGTGTCCGTGAAGGGCTTTGTATGTTAAAACCATTAAGGGGGCAGGTCTATGTGAGGGTATACCATAGCCTACTTTGTTAAAGAATATTGCAAAAAGCCTACCCCTTTGTCAGTTTAAGATTTTGAAGAAGTCAAAACTGATCTTTAAACAGCGCTTTCCTCTGATGCTAGACACGAGCCACAAAATGCACGAGAAAGACGAGACTCTTGCGTATGGGAATATCTTCCGTTTGCCTCTGATATTCAGAGGCTGAGCTACGAATTTCTATAGCCTCAAAGTCAAAAAATGTACTTTGCTAGGGAGGTAATCGAGTAGGCCTACAATGTGTAACTCTTGCTATCAATTGAGCTATTCACTTTTTGTAAAAGAGAAGGAGTTTAAACCCAGGCAGCTTTTAAGGATGCACTTGTAACTAGGGTTGGGCGATATTATGATAGTATCGTCTATCGAGGATGATCGACAGCCATTGTCGATGGTGACGATGACATGATGTGACAGACGATGCCTAACCTATTTCAACTTGACTGGCCGTTTTAAATAGAGAAGCGGAGTCCGGTGGTGAAGGGCAGTGTGTAGGTGACATTCGGAGGAAACTGTCTATATTCCTATTTGCTGTAGCCTATTTCAATTAATACCTTATATTTACAGAATGCAAGAGAACAATGAAGACATGGCCTAGTTTCACCAAGCGGCGCTAAATGTCCAGTCAGAAAATGTTTGCTCTCTCTCTATCTCTCTATCTCTCTCTCAAAAATAGTGGATGATTTCTCCCACCTTGACAACCATTTTTAGGTCTTGCCATAGATTTTCAAGCATATTTAAGTCAAAACTGTAACTCAGCCACTCAGGACCTTTCACTGTTTCTTAGTAAGCAACTCCAGTGTAGATTTGGCCTTGTGATTTAGGTTATTGTCCTGCTGAAAGGTTAATTCGTCTCCCAATGTCTGGTGGAAAGCAGACTGAACCAGGTTTTCCTCTAGGATTTTGCCTGTGCTTAGCTCCATTCCGTTTATAATTTTTTTTTATCATGAAAAACATCTCGCTCCTTAATGATTACAAGCATAACCATAACATTATGCAGCCACCGCTGTGCTTGAAAAAATGGTGAGTAATGTGATTTTCCCCAAACATAACTTTGTATTCAGGACAAAAAGTGAATCGCTTTGCCATATGTTTTGCAGTATTACTTTAGTGCCTTGTTGCGAAGAGGATGCATATTTTGGAATATTTGTATTCTGTACAGACTTCCTTATTTTCACTCTGTCATTTAGGTTAGTATTGTGGAGGAACTACAATGTTGTTGATCCATCCTCAGTTTTGTCCTATCACAGCTATTCGACTCTAACTTTTAAAGTCGCCATTGGCCTCATGGTGAAATCCCTGAGTGGTTTCCTTCCTCTCCGGCAACTGATTTAGGAAAGACACCTGTATCTTTGAAGTGACTGGGTGTATTGATACCCCATCCAAAGTGTAATTTAAAAACTTCACCATCAACAAAGGGATATTTAATGTCTGCTTTTTAAAATGTTTGCCCATCTACCAATAGGTGCCCCTTTTTTTTGTCAGGCATTGGAAAATCTCCCTTGGTCTTGGGGGTTGAATCTGTGTTTGAAATTCACTGCTCGACTGAGGGACCTTGCAGATAATTGTATGTGCGTGGTACAGAGATGAGGTAGTCATTCAAAAATCATGTTAAACACTGTTATTGCACACAGTGAGTTCATGACAATTGTTATTATGTTTACTCCTGAACGTATTTAGTCTTGCCATAACAAAGGGTTAAATAATTATTGACTCAAGACATTTCAGCTTTTCACTTTTAATTCATTTGTAAACATTTTGCTAAACATTAGTCCACTTTGACATTATGGTGTGTAGGCCAGTGTCAATTTTTGTTACATTTAATCCATGTTAAATTCAGGCTGTAACACAAGAAAATGATATCTATATTAAAGCTGAGACTCTCCTCTCTTCAACATGGACAACAGTAGTTGCTTCTAAAGCTGTGTTGTTCCTGCAATTGGATTTTGAAATGCTTTACAATCGGTAAACACATGTATTTTCTCCTGGAGAGGAAAGTGGCTCATCACGTCATAGGTCCCAGTGAAACAGACTCTTACATGATAGGAATCATGAGTAGAATGTACTTTACTGTATAATGTACTTTACTGTTTGACCAAATAGTGCTTTTTTAGCTGCCCAACAAAAGAGGAAGGTTTGAGTGAGTGACTGTAGAATGTGCGACTCGCACCGATGCGACGACTAATGAAGCTCAACCTGTACAGTCAAATGGAGCCATGGATCACTAATGAAGCTCAACCTGTACAGTCAAATGGAGCCATGGATCACTAATGAAGCTCAACCTGTACAGTCAAATGGAGCCATGGATCACTAATGAAGCTCAACCTGTACAGTCAAATGGAGCCATGGATCACTAATGAAGCTCAACCTGTACAGTCAAATGGAGCCATGGATCACTTGCAAACATCACAGATCCATTGTGTGAATAACTGACTAGTCCGTGATATACAGCGTTAAGACGTTCTCATGATGCTGGGTGTTTACAAGATGTGTTCTCGCTGTGTATGTTCAGTCTGTATTTCTCCTGACCCTCTGTGTGTGTGTGTGTGTGTGTGTGTGTGTGTCTCTCTCTCAGAGCGCCGGCACGGCTCCCCATGTCCCTCCAGGGGTCCAGTGGCCTCTGTGAAGCCCAATGTGGCAGTGTCCCCCACCCCGGGTCCTACTCCCCCTCTGCCCTTCAGGGTCCCCAGAGACTACCCCCACTCCCGCTTCAACAAGGCCCCGCTCGCTGTCTACCCTCCCAAGGGTGTCCGCAGCAAGACATGGTGAGTACACACACTGGCCAAATCTTGTGAACATCCAGAATTTTCCTGCATTGAATTTCCTGCACTTAACCCTGTCATGGTTATTATTATTATTAATTATTATACATTTATTTGAAAAAATCCTGAACTTTCCACTCAATCAATTAGCACACCCCCCCTCTCTCTCATCCCTCTCTCTTGCTTTATCTGTCGCTCCATCCCTCTTTCTCTCTCCAGTGTGTCGTTGCCAGTAGTGAGTCTGGAGAAGATGCCATGTCTGGGCCGGGCAGAGAGCGGAACACATGTCAGAGTCCACTGCTTTTCTTCCTCCCCCTCCTGTTCCTCTCCCTCCTCCCTCAAACCCTCCCTGACCCCCCCAGCTCCCCTTAGGGGGTCTCAGGAAATGCTGGTGAACGGTCGTGGCCCCACCGCCCCTTGCTCCTCCACGCCCCCCTCGGTGGACCCCCGGCCCAGCCCGGCCCGCTCTCCCGTGGATAAACGGCCCTCTAGCCTCTCCCCCCTGGACCACCGCAGACCCTCCGCCTCCCACTCCCCCTCCCCTCGGACCCCTGCAACCCCTTCCCCCCTGGACAGGAAACAGCAGAATGGAACCAAGACCCCCAGGCCTCACAGGAGACTGTCAGGTGAGAACACAGTATCACCACAGATCTAGGATCAGTTTACCCTACTCCCAATCCTACCTTTTTAATCATTATCATGGTCCTGTGTGGCTCAGTTGGTGGAATGGTGCTTGCGACGCCAATGATCATGGGTTTGATTCCCGCTGGGGCCACCCACGCGGAAATTGTATTAATGCATGATGTTAGTCGCTTTTTGGATAAAAGCGTCTGCTAAATGGCATACATTATATCTACAGTATTATAATCAGGGATCAAAACTGACCAGAGGTCAGCCAACTTCTTCCTCCTCCAAGGTGAATAGACACAACGACCGATGGAGAGAACATACAATGTATTAATGTACCTTTTTATCTGGTATGCAATGTGTATCAGCTTAAACTCTTCCACCAGGATTGTGCATATCTATCTAAGCACCATAAAAGGTCATGGTATAAATATGTTTCTAAGTGTAAAAGCCCTCCATATTCCTTATCTCCCCTAACCTTTGAAAGCTGCCCAGTCATGGGAGTGATGGGGCATGAACAGATTCATATGATGGGTTAGGAACTCGGCATGGGTGGGGGCTGTTTTGAAAGAAGAAAGACTGGAGGCTGTTGCTCAACACTAATCCTATGCACTGGGGCCTTGCTAATTCTACTGTGGAGGAGACTTCCCTCGTACCTCTCTCTCCAGCTCTCCTATGTCTTTGTTCTTCCGCCTCTTTCTCTCTCTTCCCCCTCTCTCTCTCTTCCTCTCGCCCCTCTTGTCTTTCTCCTTTCTTTCCTCTCTTCCTTTACTCCTCTCTCCCGTCTCTTGTCCCAGTCTCTCCTCTCTCTTTCTCTCTCTGTCTCTGTCTCCCTCTCTCTCTCATCTCCCTCTCTCTCTCATCTCTCTCTCTCTCTTTGTCTGTCTCTCTCTCTCTGTCTCTCTGTCTCTCTCTCTCTGTCTCTCTCTCTCTCTCTCTCTCTCTCTGTCTCCCTCTCTCTGTCTCTCTCTCTCTGTCTCTGTCTCTCTCTCTCTCTCTGTCTCTGTCTCTCTGTCTCTCTGTCTCTCTCTCTCTCTCTCTCTCTGTCTCTGTCTCTCTGTCTCTCTCTCTCTCTCTCTCTCT
Organism: Oncorhynchus mykiss; assembly: GCF_057628025.1. Lineage (NCBI taxonomy): Eukaryota > Metazoa > Chordata > Actinopteri > Salmoniformes > Salmonidae > Oncorhynchus > Oncorhynchus mykiss. Next base: position 54,790,304 of record NC_143036.1, read on the forward strand.
CTGTCTCTCTCTCTCTCTGTCTCCTTCTCTCTCTCTCTCTCTGTCTATCCCTCTCTCTGTCTCTCTCTCTCTCTGTCTCTCCCTCTCTCTCTCTCTGTCTCCCTCTGTCTGTCTCCCTCTCTCTCTCTCTGTCTCCCTCTCTCTGTCTCTGTCTCTCTGTCTCTCTGTCTCCCTCTCTCTGTATCTCTGTCTCTCTCTGTCTCTCTCTCTGTCTCTCTCTCTGTCTCTCTGTATGTTGTTGTCTCTGTTCTGTGCGTCCCTCTGACTCTATGATTTAGAAGTAAGTGTAATTCATGAGCTACTGCTGCCAAGGCGTCTGCTCCTTAAAAACCTTCCCACCGCTTGGGACTCCCAACTGGCCTCATCTACTCTCATCTCCTAAACACATACTCCTGAGTGAGAGACACACACTTCTCATCTCCCACACAAGCGGTACCACACACACACACACACACGGACAGTTTTAATCTCCCGCATACACACACTCACACACATGAACATACACTCTCATCTCCCAAACACACACACACACTCCCAACCACTCCCATAACTCAGACTACCTAGCTAGATTATAGAGATTACATGTGGAAGATTACAGGGACAATTGAAGTGTTTAACTCAGGGGAAACTTCTCAGGAGAATTTGGGAAGTTTCAGTCGAACAACAGTCTACTGTAGGTCCTATAACACGACTTTGTAAGACACTTTCTCTCCTGTCATTCACGATATTTTGGCAAAAGATGACTTCGTGGTATTCCGGAAGACAAAATTCTGAAATCAGCCGTGATGACCTGGTTTGTTTTTTTTTTCTCCGCCTGGTGTTTACAGGGAGGGTGTTTGACCCGAACAAGCACTGTGGAGTCCAGGACCCGGAGAGCAAACGGTCCTGCACGCGATCACTCACCTGCAAGGTGAGACACACTGACCTCTAACCTCACTTCCCATTGGCTACACAGCTTATTCTGACCATCAGTTCGCATTACTTTATTTTCCTTGATACCAGGGAAAGCTACATTTGAAGTCTCATTTAAATGTGTTTTTATTGCCCTCTTATGCCCACTTCTCTTCGTTATTATATTGTGTGTGTGTGTTCCAGACTCACTCCCTGATCCACCGGCGGGCCGTCCCAGGCAGGCAGAAAGAGTTTGATATCCTCCTGGCAGAACACAAGGGCAGAGCGAAGGAGAAAGAGAAGGAGGGAGGGCAGAGGAGGGAGTCAAAGGGGGGCAGTCAGAGCAGCCCTGCCAATGACACTACCCCCTCCACCCTGCCCCCCCACTGCCACAATGGCAGAACCGTCTCCACTCTCAAACTGCGGCTGGCTAATGCACACATACCCAGGTAGGGGGCAGCACTGAGGCCAAAGTCAATGTATAGCTTCTATTCATTCAATGGAATCGTATACTTGTTATGGATATTTGTTCAATAAAGATGCTGTGTTTGCTTCTCAGGAACATTAGACCGAAGTTAGACCAAAGCATTTTGCTGCACCTGCTATAACGCCTGCAAATCTGTGTACGCAACCAATGAACTTTGATTTGATTCTTTTTTTGAATCACTCAGTTCAAACTCACACCACTAGGGGGTGATGTAAACTACTGTTGATAGCAGAATCCAGAATCCAAATGAATCCAAGTGAAACAAGGTGATTTTGACGCTTGTTCGTTTTGCAGGTCATGTTATTGTCAAGCTCTAAACATTTTCTACCTTTCACTTTTTCTCCTCTTTCTTTCTCTCTTTTTCTCTCTCTCTCTCTCTCTCTCCCCCTCTGTGTGCAGGGTACCAGGTGGTGGGGGCGCTGCTGTCCTATCCTCCACCCCCGTCCCTCCAGCCTCGACCCAGGACCCCCCAGCCCCTGTCTGGCAGAGGGCAGGAGAGGACAGGGACGGTCATTTGTCCAGTTATGAGGTCGACCCAGGAACACCGGAGGACCCTGACAGAGACATAGACGGAGACCGACCATCCTGCCACTACTCCCCTCACCACCCTCGACCACTGGGGGTATGTACCTTCAGTCTTTTAACAGACGCTCTTTTCCAGGGTCACTTACAGGAGAAATGTAGGTTAAATGCGTTGTCTACACAACATTTAACATTTTTTTTAAATGAAATCAACCCTACGCCCCTTCCCTAGAGCTAGGAAGATAAACAGAAAACTATCGACACGGACATTGCCGGTGCTCACCTGGCAACCTTGGTTAGCGCGCACTGCGCCCGGCCCGCCACGGGAGTCGCTGATGCGCGATGAGACAAGGACATCCCTACCGGCCAAGCCCTCCCTAACCCGGACGACGCTAGGCCAATTGTGCGTCTCCCCACGGACCTCCCGGTCGCGGCCGGTTACGACAGAGCCTGGGCGCGAACCCAGGGACTCTGATGGCACAGCTGGCGCTACAGTTTATTTTATTTTTTAAATTTTATTTCACCTTTATTTAACTAGGCAAGTGACGGCCAACCCTGGCCAAACCCAGACGATGCTGGACCAATTTTGCGCCGCCCTATGTGACTCCCAATCATGGCCGGTTGTGATACAGCCTGGATTGGAACCAGGGACTGTAGTGACGCCTCTTGCACTGGGATGCAGTGCCTTAGACCACTGTGCCACTCAGGTGACATGGCAATAGCTCCTCAGTCATTACTAAGGCATAGCCCTATAGTATTATCATCAGGCATGCCGGCTGAGGTTTCCACAATATTGCTTACACAATCAAATCTCTACAGTGTGTGTGTGTGCAGGGGGGGGGGGGGTAGACCTGTGTGTTATGGACATGAAGCCATATCACAATAAATTGACCCATTTTGCTCGATAACGATAAGTACACAGTCACTTTCCATTAGCGGCAGGGATCTCGACTTTGCCAGTGCCAGGACCGACATGAAAGTTAGCTACAATGTTTCATCTAACATGTTCAGTGAATGCATGAGGGGTATTTTGATGTGCAACCTGTCAAAATAGGATCCAGAAAGATCAGATTTCTTTGTGGATTTTTATAGATTCTTTTGCCTGCATCTTTTTTTTTGGTGCATATTGCCCTCGTTAATATGACACATAATTCACCACCTGAGGAGGTAAGAACTCAAAGCACATATTGCTAACCCTAAATATATGACATTGTTGCTAGATGGCCATGTAATTGACCTAACAGTAAATGTAATGCCTCAACAAAAACTTTCCATTGGCAGGCATCAATAGACGACTTGATGTATTGACTGCAAACGGCACGATCCGTCGGCGCATCATCTCAATCACATACTCTGTCTGTAAAGTGCTGTTTCCTCAATATTGAGAGCTGAGGAACAAATATGCTCACATAAAGCTGAGAATGTCCTATTTTTTTTTAACAGCAAAATATGTTTTTAAAAACGTTGTTTTCCCCAAAAATGACATTTTGAAATGTTGATCAGTGGCTGTATGCCTGCGCTTATCAGAATGCACCTGTCCATTCACTTGGTGGGGAAAGGGAGTGAGACCGAGTAGAGAAACAGGGACCAGGAAGAGACTGTACTTTCATTGCAGAAAGCACGTTAACGGACATTACTGTAGACAAAATAATGCTTTTTTTATTTTTTCTACTGTGTTATTGACTTGTTTATTGTTTACTCCATGTGTAACTCTGTGTTGTCTGTTCACACTGCTATGCTTTATCTTGGCCAGGTGGCAGTTGTAAATGACAGCTTGTTCTCAACTAGCCTACCTGGTTAAATGAAGGTGACATTTAAAAATGTAAAAAAGTAGGGGGTGTAACGATACTCATATTTGTACAGAACTGTTCGGTACGGAGACCTCAGTTCGGTCCGCACTGTGAACACGAATGAATACATACAAATATCACAAAATGTAAACACTAAACCTATAGGCTATCAAATCAAATTTTATTAGTCACATACACATGTTTAGCAGATGTTAATGCGAGTGTAGCGAAATGCTTGTGCTTCTAGTTCCGACCTTGCAGTAATATCTAACAAGTAATCTAACAATTCCCCAACAACTACCTTATACACAGTGTAAAGGAATGAATAAGAATATGTACATAAATATATATGGATGAGCGATGGCCGAACGGCATAGGCAAGATGCAGTAGATGGTATAGAGTACAGTATATACATATGAGTAGTGTAGGATATGTAAACATTATATAAAGTGGCATAGTTTATAGTGACTAGTGATACATTTATTACATCCAATGTTTTATTATTAAAGTGGCTGGAGTTGAGTCAGTGTGTTGGCAGCAGACACTCAATGTTAGTGGTGGCTGTTTAACAGTCTGATGGCCTTGAGATAGAAGCTGTTTTTCAGTCTCTCGGTCCCAGCTTTGATGCACCTGTACTGACCTCGCCTTCTGGATGGTAGCGGGGTGAACAGGCAGTGGCTCGGGTGGTTGTTGTCCTTGATGATCTTTTTGGCCTTCCTGTGACATCGGGTGGTGTAGGTGTCCTGGAGAGCAGGTAGTTTTCCCCCGGTGATGCGTTGTGCAGACCTCACTACCCTCTGGAGAGCCTTACGGTTGTGGGCGGAGCAGTTGCCGTACCAGGCGGTGATACAGCCCGATGGGATGCTCTAGATTGTGCAATCTGTAAAAGTTTGAGTGTTTTTGGTGACGAGCTGAATTTCTTCAGCCTCCTGAGGTTGAAGAGGCGCTGTTGCGCCTTCTTCACGATGCTGTCTGTGTGGGTGGACCAATTCAGTTTGTCCGTGATGTGTACGCCGAGGAACTTAAAACTTTCCATCTTCTCCACTATTGTCCCGTTGATGTGGATAGGGGGGTGCTCCCTCTGCTGTTTCCTGAATTCCACGATAATCTCCTTTGTTTTGTTGATGTTGAGTGTGAGGTTATTTTCCTGACACCACACTCCGAGGGCCCTCACCTCCTCTCTGTTGGCCGTCTGGTCGTTGTTGGTAATGAAAATCTACCACTGTAGTGTTGTCCGCAAACTTGATGATTGAGTTGGAGGCGTGCATGGCCATGCAATCATGGGTGAACAAGGAGTACAGGAGAGGGCTGAGAATGCACCCTTGTGGGGCCCCAGTGTTGAGGATCAGCGGGGTGAAGATGTTGTTTCCTACCCTCACCACCTTGGGGCGGCCCGTCAGGAAGTCCAGGACCCAGTTGCACAGGGCGAGGTCGAGACCCACGGTCTCGAGCTTAATGACGAGTTTGGAGGGTACTATGGTGTTAAATGCTGAGTTGTAGTCGATGAACAGCATTCTTACATAGGTATTCCTCTTGTCCAGATGGGTTGGGGAAGGTTTTAATAGTTGCTGTGGGTACAACATCACCGATGCACTTGCTTATAAACTCGCTCACCGAATCAGCGTATTCATCAATGTTATTGTCCGACGCTATCCGGAACATATCCCAGTCCACGTGATCGAAGCAATCTTGACCCGTGGAATCAGATTGATCGGACCAGCGTTGAACAGACCTGAGCACAGGCATTTCCTGTTTTAGTTTCTGTCTATAGGCTGTGAGCAATAAAATGGAGTCGTGGTCAGATTTTCCAAAAGGAGGGCGGGGCGGGGCTTTCTATGCATTGCGGAAGTTAGAGTAACAATGGTCCAGGATTCTTTCTGCCCGGGTAGCGCATTCAATATGTTGATAAAATCTTGTTTTCAGATTAGCCTTGTTAAAATCCCCAGCACAATGAATGCAGCCTCAGGATATGTGGTTTCCAGTTTACATAGAGTCCAATGAAGTTCATTCAGGGCCATCGATGTGTCTGCTTGATGTGGCTGTGATTATAATCGAAGAGAATTCCCTTGGTAGATAATGCGGTTGACATTTGATTGTAAGGAATTCTAGGTCAGGTGAACAAAAGGACTTGAGTTCCTGTATGTTGTTATGATTACACCACGACTCGTTAATCATAAGGCATACACCCCTGCCCCTCTTCTTACCAGAAAGATGTTTGTTTCTGTCGGCGCGATGCGTGAAGAAACCAGGTGGCTGTACTGACTCCGATAGCGTGTCTCGAGTGAGCCATGTTTCCGTGAAACAAAGAACGTTACAATCTCTGATGTCTCTCTGGAAGGCAACCCTTGCTCGGATTTTGTCTACCTTGTTGTCAAGAGACTGGACGTTGGCGAGTAGTATACTCGGGAGCGGTGCGCGATGTGCCCGTCTACGGAGCCTGACCAGAAGACCGCTTCTCCTGCCCCTCCTGCGGCACCGTTGTTTTGGGTCACCTGCTGGGATCCGATCCATTGTCCTGGGTGGTGGTCCAAACAGAGGATCCGCTTCGGGAAAGTCGTATTCCTGGTCGTAATGTTGGTAAGTTGTCGTTGCTCTTATATCCAATAGTTCTTCCCGGCTGTATGTAATGAGACTTAAGATTTCCTGGGGTAACAGTGTAATAAATAATACATAAAAAAAACGGAATACTGCACAGATTCCTAAGAACGCGAAACGAAGCGACCATCTCTGTCGGCGCCGGAAGATATGATACGTACGCTGCGTTTACAGCCCTACAACCTCTTGAGTAAATCTTAACGGAAAAAAACAAAATGTCAGGCTATTCCGTTAAAACAAGCTATGCGCACGTTAAACAAAATTAAATTAATTTAATTGGGGCATTTGAAAGTGCTCTTTTCTGATGCGCACCTGGGAACTAGTTCTATGGTGGGGTCGATAAATCAGAATTGGACGATCCTCCATTCCTCCATTAAAAATCCCGTTTGGGATCATTTTAGCTTCCTAGTAGATTACAACAGCGATGGACATAGAGTTGTGGGTAAAACGTTAACAGTATGTCGCCGCGCTCAACGAGAACAGCTTGCAACACCTCAAATATGTTGACATCACCTCAGTATACCGCATGCAAGCAGCCCTTGGCAGCAGATTCTGACCTGACCAAGCGATAGGTAGGCTATGATTATATTTTTCGGTTTATAGCCACGGATATGTGCCTATTCTTGGTGGTTGAGAACAGAGGGTTTCAGCACCTCGTGATAGTGCTCGAGCCAGGCTACAAACTTCCCTCTTGCACCCATTTCAGCAAACAGGTAGCACCCGCTCTATATAAGCATAAAAAAGCCAAAGTGTTCAATGAATTGGCACTTACTTAAGTGTCATCACATCGCATTACCCCGGAGTGGGAGATGTACCGTGCTACAGAAACGCCCCCGTCACAAGTGCGTATCTGGCACTGAAGGATGCAGTGTCATGGTGCGTTCGTTACCAAGATGGAAGTGTGAATTTGCCACTTGAACGACCTTCCAACTGGTTATTACTAGTGGGAAACTTCTGAGCTCCCACTTCTCCCGCATACTGACCTTTGACGTCACCTACTAAGGAAATGACCCCTAACAGCATTTTCAGCAGTTCAATGCAGCAACGAAACATTGCTTTTTTAAATAAATAATCTATTCATGTGGATTTGGAACTGTATAATAGCTGTACTTTTAGTTTAGCCATTAGTCAATCTGCGTCTCTCAGTGAGTTCAAATCACATGATCGCATCCAACTGGTGATTTCCCACCTCCCACATGGTCACAAACGCAGCGTCAGAGTGGAAACTTGAGAGGCCCGACATAACAATCCTGTCACGACAGACAATGCCAGGAACATTGTGTGAATGCCAGGAACACTGTGTGAATGCCAGGAACACTGTGTGAATGCCAGGAACACTGTGTGAATTCCAGGAACACTGTGTGAATTCCAGGAACACTGTGTGAATTCCAGGAACACTGTGTGAATTCCAGGAACACTGTGTGAATTCCAGGAACACTGTGTGAATGCCAGGAACACTGTGTGAATGCCAGGAACACTGTGTGAATGCTGAACATTGTGAATGGCATTTAATCTTCCCGCTGTCCCGAAATCCGAACCGAACCATGACCCCTAAAAACCTCAATACATACCGAACCATGGGTTTGGTGAACCGTTACACCCCTTAGCTTGAAGCCATCCATACAGGCTGATTTGATCTCTTTTCTCCGACTGTGTTTCAGTGCTGTGCGTTCAACAGCAGGCTGATGGGGCGTGGTCACTATGTGTTTGACCGGCGGTGGGACAGGATGAGGCTGGCGTTACACTGCATGGTGGAGAAACATGTCAACGCTCAGATGTGGAGGTGAGGAAAGTGTGCGTCTGTTGTTGTACCAGTCTAAATGATTTGTCGGCCCGTTGTTCTGGGGCTCTGGGACAAACTCCAATGTATTTACATCCAGCTTAAGACTCTGAGATGTTCTATGGAGAAAGTGGGTTCAGCTGTCTAGGGAAGACATACAGAGACTCATAGACACTATTAATAGGTGTGGAATGGCAGATGTTACTATGACCTGGATCTGCTGAGGCTCTGGAATTGGACATCAGCTCATATTCTAGACAGAAATGTCTCTGAACCCCTGTAAATCTACGGGTCAGTATTTCATTATGGCTCTGGTTTTCCTAATGCGCTGCCTCTGCCTGTCTCTGTCCTCTGCTGTGTTACAGAAAGGTGCCCCTGGCTGCTGAGAGCCCTCCCTCCCCCAGCTCTCTCACCCCTCCTCCCCCCCTTTCCTCCCCCTCCTTCCCTCCCTCCACCAACGGAGCCTTCTCCCTTGGATCCTACTCCACAGCCTTCCCCCAGAATGCATCAGCAGCAGGGTTGTTTGGCATCAGGGACTCCTCCCTGGCCCCTGTCTCCGCCCTAGGGAAACCACGTAACGGCACTTCCACCAAACCCATCAGGCCCCCAGGGGCCACTGGTGTCGCGGCCAAGAAGAGGAGGACCACCCTTCCATCTAGTTTTGACACTCTCAGGGGGAACAACAGCAGCTACAACACTCTGACTCCCACCCCCATGCTCAGCTCTGGCTTGCCCCCCCTTAGTGGTAGGAGAAAGACCTTAGGACACAGTGCCAGTGAGGTGGGGGTCAGGGCCGAGGACTGGTACTCCAACCCTGACCCAACCACCACCACACCCTACCCCCTCACTACGGACCACCCCTGCCCCCTGCCTCCACCCAGCCCCCTGGCCCACGGAGGAGGGGTGGATGGGAGAAAGAGGAGGAGCCCCAGTGCGTACGGAGGAGGAGGGAAGCCCAGTAAGGTGACCAAAGCAGCAGCAGGGCTGGACGGCATCTTCAGGAGGAACAGCACTGGACTTCTGGCCTCAGGCCCCGAGTCACCTCGACAGGTAAACACACCTAACTCACCTGGTTACTCACATGGTAATTCACCTCACTTGACAGCTTCAAGTTAGCTTGGCTCAAATACCTGCCTCATATTTATTTTTGCTGTCACGGATTATACAGATTGATGTCGTTTTTGGATATGGGTTGAGCTTGACTGTCAACTTGTATCTTTCTTTCTCCATTTCTTGCCTTCCCTCTGCTCTTCCTCTCCCCCTGTTTCTCTCTTTCCTCTTGCAGTCCAAGTTGCATCATTGACAATAACAGGAGACATGGACAGAATGCTGGGCAGCTGCGTGGACTAGAATCTGTGACCTTTGACCCAATGTCAGTAACACAGGGTCCTGCACCTCTGAACAGTGATGTCACCCCGCCCACACATTGATCAGCCAATGGGCGGTTTTGCAGAGGTAGTCTCCATGGATACAAGGTGGAACACTCAAATCAAGACACTCAACATCACAAACTGCCCTCTGAAAAGGGAACCTGCTTTAGTTTGGCATCTTCATCACCACTCTACATGCATTTAGACATTTGTTGTTGTAGCTTCCTGTTCCTGTGTGGTCAGGTGACCAGGAAGGAATTCCCATGTCCAAAAACTTCCTCAGACAGACCTGTCTTGACAGCCCCAGCAGACCTCCCTTCCTCCACCATACACACACCCTTCTCTCCAGCATGCCAGAGTTCAAAGTGCACTTGCTCTCCTCCTGGAGGCTACACAACAACCTGTCTGTCACACAAGGGAAGACTTCATACCGACACTTTTTCATGAAATGTCTTGCAAAATAGGAACAATTCAGGTTATCGAGGATTGTTTTTACTATTCGTCTCAAATGTTGTGACACAGTGTCAGGACCTACACCCTAAATGGAAAAAACGATGGTGTTGGATTTTTAAAAATGTATAATAATTTATAATTTCTTCATTTTCTTACTGACCAGAGTAGAGCTACAAACGTTGAGCAAAATTATATTTGTATGTCAATTTTAAGAAGTATTATTATAATCATAGTTATTGTTGAAAATGTGTACATATATTTTATTATTTATTATTAGTCTCCCATTACTAAAAGAACTGAAGCTGTAGTGTTTTACCTGCCAGGTGACGTGTGCTCTCTTAATACGATGGTTAGTATTTTCAAGGGTCCTCTGCCGGTGGTTCTCCCTTTTCACACTTCTTCCAATGTTTCTATATGATATGTACATTACAGAAATGTACATATGGCACCGGCCATCTTCTTTTAATATCGCTGGTTCCACTGCGCTGTGTTCTTCTATTCTGTCAAGGATGGACACACTACAGGGACGTCACTGACATGGGCTGCATCTCAATAGTCTTAAGTGGCATCTTCTCCTCGTCTCTTCCTTTTTTTGTCTTTCCTGATCTGTAAACGACGGTGGCCTTTAGAGCAAATGTGGTGGTTGCCAGACAGGAATTTGACTTCTGTCTAGCGAGTTCTTGCGGTAGGAAGTTACTTTAGATTACTTCGATGCGTATTTCAGAACAGTGGCAGTGCCCCTACTGTTGCATAGTGTAGGTGGGGAAGTCTGTTCAGTGTTTGCCTGAAGGTAGAATATTGCTTTTTCCGATCCTCTCTTTTGCACTTTTTCCTCATATGCCCAGGTCATTAAATCTACTTCCATTTCTATAGATATTTGCTGCCCACCAAGTATGAACTTGGGGTGGGAAGACGCGCACAATCAAGACAATTATTATTATTTTTTTTTGTATTTGTAATGAATTTCGAAAATGTTATTTTGTTTTTCTTTCACTTTGAAAATGTTGACGGTTTTGTAGATCGGCAGGGGGAAAAAAATCCAATGTATTCCCTTTTTTTTTTTTTTAGGGAATTGTAAGGCTGCAAAATGCCAAGACTGCGAGGGGGTGTGTAGACTTTCACCAGGCACTGTATACATTTGTAAAGGTGTTTTGTCAACAACAGTAAATATGAAGACTAGGCCTGTATTCCTTGTGACGTCAATCCCCTCTATAAACCAGTGTAGTGTGGGCCAGGGGTATTCAACTCTGACCCTACGAGGGCCGGAGCCTTCTAGTTTTCTGTTCTACCTGATCAGTAATTGCACCCAGCTCGTGTCCCAGGTCTAAATCAGTCCCTGATTTTAGATGGGAACAATGGGAGAAAAAAATGCATTGGAACTGGCTTTGAGGTCCGGAGTTGAGTTTGAAAGGTGTAGGCTATCTGAATCTCAGACAGAATGTGTCTGTCACCATGGCTAAGGGAAGTCACAAACACTGTCTGCCTGGTCCAGGGGGAGGTACCGTGGGGGAAGGTTTCTATGCCTGCCGTTTTGTCTTCAGACCCTGCCTCTGCAGGAGTGCACACTCTTCCAAGTCCTTAGGCCCTCCATATTTCTATAAGTGCTCATAGGTGAAGGTATTGTCTCTTTTTCACCATCTCGGTCAAATATGCTCGCTTTCTGCAAGTGGTCAATGTCGACATGTAACTTCTTCCCAACATAGTATTAGGCTTACAGAATATCAGTTTATAACTCCCATCAATTACCAGTTACTGTTCGATCACTGAAAATGTGTGCACTGCTCTAATGGTTAGTCCCGTCAGGAGGCAGCAATGCCCCTCTCCAGTCATTTAGGTTCACAAATGGCACGTGACTGACTAGGTAATATTCCTGAATGTTAACTTTGCTTCTCCTCCCCTCACTATTTTCACTGAGTGTGGAGCAGCAAATATGCCATCTAGTTCAACTGCCTCAGAGGCTGACTCAAGTTTATGGGGAGTAGCAGTACACTATGGGAAGATCTCAATTGCATACGGCTCGCTTCTTCGCTCCTCGTCTCCTTCCCAAAACCCATTGGATAAGAAAGCCAAAAGTCCCGCCCATCTGACCTTCTCCTCCAATGGGTTGTGAGAATGACGGCAGGAGAGAGGACACGAGGAGAATGCAATTGAGGTCTTCCCTATGTGTTGGTCTGAAATGGCACGCTGTTCCCTGTAGTGCACTGCTTTTGACCAATGCCCTAATAGAAGTGCCCTGAGCAAAACAAGGGCACTGTATCGGGAATACAGTGCCTAAGTAGTGCACTATAGGGAATGACGCAGACTTGAGTAGACTAGTGTTTCAGTGCAGTCTCCTCGCTACTCACCCAGGACATGGATGTCTCTCTGTAAGTAAGGCCTTATTTTTGTATTCACTGTAAATAAAGCAGAACCTGGTCCTTGTCGAGATCTTACTATGAAATAGTCACTGGTTCACCTTTATCAGTCTGTGGTGGCGTCCATCATGTGCTTTCTACTCCTGGGTGACTCTTTTATCCTGTTGTCCCCATGGTGTTTTGAACACATTTAGATGTGTATTTTCAGGTTTGACTATGTTTTGGATTAAAAAAGGATATATAAAATGTTTTCTACCTGCTGTTTTGTCCTGTCCCTTCTTGATGGAATAACTTCACCCAGGTGCACGATTCAGCATAGCAGGATAGTAATTCCGTGGGAGAATCTCAATTATATCCTCCTCGCGTCCTCTCTCCTTGCCTCCTCAATACCCATTGGATAAGAAGTCCTCCAATTGGTTTTTAGAAGGAGGAAAGGAGGGAGGACGCGAGGAGGATGCAATTGATGTCTTTGTTTCCCGTGGGGGGGGGGGGGGGGGAGAGATGTACACAATGAATTATGCCTGAAAGAGGGACAGACACCCATACATTTCCATTTACTTGAATTAGTCCTCTGTACACTTGCAAAGTCCATTCCCCTCATTCCTGCAAGGGTGGCACTTTTAAAGGCCTACCTAATATAAAATGTATGGATTGTGCCACATGGACTGGAGCACTGAGGTGGGTGTAGTGCTGATGTTTAGGATATCTTTGAGTCCCCTTGTACACATGACCACAAACGATCACTTGGTATACAGTCTAGTAGGTGAGCCAGAATCCATTTTGAAACCAGACCTGAATATTATGTTGGTGAACAAACACTGGCATCTGGAACTGTGTTGAGCAGGGAGCTTCCTTCCGTTCGTAATATATTGCATGAACAACAAGTCCTGGTGTGTAGGGATGGCTACTACAGTGCTGTGTTCATCCTATTCTTCACAGTAGCCTATCCGTCCACCTGTAAAAAGTTTATAGACTATGTCTAGTGGAGCAACAGGTGCCGCCACATCGCAAGAATTGGTAGGCTTGCTGGAAGGCCTCATAAGAGCCTTTTCTGTTCGCCTTTCAAATCAAAAGGGAATAGTTCCTAACTGCCCACAAGTAGGCCTTATTTGTGTGTTGTAAAGTGGTTATTATAGCAACACAAATAGAGAAACTCGCGCTCCAAAATGTCAAAAAGATGTCAGTAGGTAAAATGGGAAAGGCAGCTTGCATGTAATTGATGACATAAAAGGTTTCCAACACTATGCAGCATGTCAATGAATTCCGAGGGCTTTCCCCCCCATCGCAAACAGCATTCTTATGATAATGGTTTAATGCTGGTCCTTTGGTTAATTGTCTGGCCGATAGCGGTGGCCACCTTTTGTTGTATTTCTCACTGGGCCTAAAGGACAGGGTCTGGTCTCGGGGATTATAACTCTAGATGTCTACTCAAATACCAAAACAACTATATTTTTCAGAAGCCCCAATTTGTAGCCTACGCTAGAAGTTCGTTCTGACTACTTTTAGACTGGTGATTAATACTGTATTATGTGGAAGTAGGCTAAACAATATGAAGGCCTATAATACCTGTTCTACTGAATCCAAAATAATGTCTAAAACACACATCACATGGTGAGATATTGCAGGCCTACAGCCATAACTTGTAGACTTATGTTTGAATGATTAGCGTAATATTATTGATATTTATGAGTTAATTAAGCGATAAAGCGTGAGGAGGTGTGGTATATTGCCAATATACCACGGCTAAGGGCTGTTCTTAGGCACGACGCATTGCGGAGTTGTGGACATTTATTTGTACTTCTCTAATTATGTTGGTAACCAGTTTATAATAACAATAAGGCACCTCTGGGGTTTGTGGTAGATGGCCAATATACCACGGCTAAGGGCTGTATCCAGGCACTCCACATTGCGTCTTGTTAAGAACAGCCCTTGGCCATATACCACACCCCCTCATGTCTTATTGCTCAAATATACCATGGCTGTCAGCCAATCAGCATTCAGGGCTCGAACCACCGAGTTTATAGTGAATAATAGACGATCTTTGCGCAAATCTTCGTGGCATTCGGCCTAGAGTGCACTGTTTGCCATGTCCACATTTTTATTCAGCACGTGATTAGCTAAGCGACACTTTCGACGTTCACGACAGATTGCGGTAACATAGCAACAAAATGCTGCAGCACCTGCGAGATGGCATTCCATGGAACCTATGAGTAGCCCGGTCTCTCCACCTATTCTAGCTCTTTCACTATTAAGCACACCAGAACATTTAATGCTGAAAATCATATTTTCCTTAATGAATTACCAAATGTTGTAGAAACTTTATTACATTTGAGCAACATTTTATCAATCCATATGGGTAAGCTATGCCAACATTTGCTTTTATGCCAACATTCTACTTGGCTATCCATGAAAACAAAAATTAACACTGTGTACCGGCAACCTGGACACAAGGGTAGACGTAACAGAGTAAAAGTACATCCGTAACACTCCAGTTAGTATATGTTACCTTTCATCAGTGGAGGTTGGTGGGGGGGGGCTATAGGAGGAGGGGCTCATTGTAATGGCTAGAATGGAATTAATGGAATGGAGTCAAACGTGGCCATTACAATGACCCCGTCTTCCTCTAGTTCCTCCCTCCAGTCTCCACTGCGTTTTATATAGAATATTAATTTGTGGATGTCCATCATCCCTTTCTTACAACATGTTACAAATTACAATTCATACAATATGTTATGAATTTGCTAAATGTATGATAATGTTACGAATACCAATTAGTTGTAGCTAATGTTAGCTAGGTGGCTAATGCTAAAGTTAGCTAGGTTAGCTAGGTGGCTAATGCTAACGTGAGCTAGGCTAGGGGTTAGGGTTGAGGTTAGGAGTTAGATTAAAGGGCTAAGGTTAGGGGAAAGGTTAGCTAACATGCTAAGTAGTAGAAAAGTAGCTAAAAAAGTAGCAAGTAGTTGCAAAGTTACTAATTAGCTCAAATGCTAAAGTTGTCCTTGATGAGATTCAAACACACAACCTTTGGGTTGCTAGATTATCCAGTTATATGCCCACCCATCCACCCCGACCAACCACCCCATTATTTTTGCCTTGAGTAACCGTCTGTTTTATGTAACCAAACCAAACATAACATATCACACTAATTTGAGTGTCCCGGATTTAGGATTTACTATGTTATGTCTAGTCTATGAGACCAGGCTGGTGCCGATGCTGGACATGCGTTATTGCAACCAATATTAACATATCACGACAATTCCTCATCTGCATTGACTAATTGTGGCTATGCTGTAGGACTAGTTATGCAATATGAAAATGTAGGTTTATCTAATAGGCTACTGGAATGTTCTAGACTAAACTTTTTTTTAATTAAATGAGATTATCAAAAGGGCTGCAGATGCTGCGTTCTTTAGGGGAAATCCTGTCTTCCTGTGTATCAAGGGAAATGTTGAAATATATAAATGTATCATTATTATAATATAGGCCTATCTTATCACTTATGAAAGTAATATATTTGATCCTTAATGAAACAAATGAATTACTGGATAGGCTACTCGTTCACTTCAACCCACAGGTGAACAATTGCAGGTTGCGTTTTGGTGGCAAGATAAATAACTTAGATTTATTGAAATAAATGTATTTTTTCTCAAAATTGTGGCATTGTTCTGTTTGCCCTACTATTAAATAAACTCAAAACACATAAATTATAAATGGCCATGGTGCAACATTTCCAACAGTTCCAAATCATCCGTTTATTATTTTACATTCTGCGTTTAGCGTTTTACGACTTTTCCCAAGGAATAATGCACTTTTATCAACGACAAGAATGCGCAGAAGAGAACAAAACGACCTAACGTTTCGGTTTAATTTGTGTGTCCTGGATTCTGGAAAGCCTGTGCGCGCGCTTAGTAAATGGAGCACTAAAACGGCCTGAATTTGGCAACAGTGTTCCTCGATCACGAGGGGGGGGGGGTCAACTATTCCTCTCCTACCCCCCAAAGTGCCAACGAGACTGGCATTTATAAAGAAAAGTAGAAGTGCTGCACCTTTGCGCAGCGGCCGCCTTTAGCTGAACGGTCCCCTCTGAGTGCACAAAGGCAGCTGCTGGAGGAACTGTTCAGTGCGAGAGACGAGCCGAGCGCTGAGAGGCGTAATAAACAACCCCCGGCTAGCTACAGACAGGGACGCGGACTCGAAGTCGCTCCCCGGCCCAAGCCCGTAGCTTTACTCCGTGAAACCGGATTCCATCGTCAGGTTAAGACTTATACAGGTAAGAACTATTCTTAACACATTTATATTCGCCCTAAATGTCTCATCGAAGACCTGGAACGCGTTATGGAAGCGTAAAAGCCCTCGCCTTGGCTCCCCGAACGTGGTTGTTTTTGCAGAAAATGGCGTCATCGTTCTCTTGTTCTGCCTGTCCATGGAGGGGAGAGGAATTGGTTTCGGCGACTCAAACTCGCCCTTAAATAATATTTCTAGGGCCTCAAATACGATGATAGTTACAACTAGATGTATTTAGTCATATTTCATTGCTAAAATTAGATTTGTTGGTAAAAATCTAGTCGTTATAAAGACGCGCAAAGCCGGAAGGGTCACCGGTCTGTGCGCCAAGCTGCTTCTTGGAAAAGGTGGCACAGAGCCGCAAAGCGCAGCGTTTTACATTCGTAATATCGTCCACTCGGGAGAGTCTTTACAAAGCCAAATATCTGAGAGTGGTTTAGGGATTTCCCTAAGATGGTGATGGATGTGTTTATGTGAGTGTTGTACGTTCTCGTTGTATTTATTTTGTATGGGTTAGCCCGTTTTTACGCCGCACTCCCCTGCCATGCTGCAAAATGTAGAAGGGGCCTCTCTTTTACGGCTTGAAAGGTGCATTTTGTACTTGGCTTCTGCTTTGATCAAGTTAAGCTGGTCTTTTGTTGCTCAACATACTGGCGTTTTGAGGCTGACAACATAACCGTGTAAAGGAGATTTTCGGGGATAATGGGGCAATGCAAATCGTGCCATGAGAACGGTAAAATGCCCTGCGCGCTGGCTTCCAGATTGCCAGTGAGGACAGCGTGAATAAAATGGTCCTTTGGAACACCACGTAGTTAGCACAAAACTGGGAAAGTTCAGTGCTGCGCAACGATATGCTGCGTTGCACATATCTATGGAAGCCCATTCCCACAATGTCAACAGGCGGCCTACTATCTCAACATTTCGAGATACTATACACAGAAAATGAGAGATCCAATTGTTCAGATACTAATTCGAAATAATTCGAAATAAAATCAACATTTTGAGATACTAAGTTGACATTTCGAGATAGATCCCTAGGCCTATATAGAATGATTCTTAGAAGAAAAAGTTGTATTTTACACATACACTGGATAGGTGCAGTGAAATGTTTTACAGGGTCAGCCATAGTAGTACAGCACCCCTGGCGCAAATGAGGGTTAAGTGCCTTGCTCAAGGGCACATATTTTTAATCTTGTCTGCTTGGGTGTTCAAACCAGCAAACTTTCAGTTACTGGTCCAAAGCTCTAACAGCTAGCCTTTGTGCTGTGTGAGGAGCACACTCCTCAGTGTGAGGAGCACAGAGTTTCTCCTGATCTGGTAGGCAAACCTAACTAGGTAAAACTCTGGACCCTAGTTGTAGGGTATGATCTGGTAATAAATCAACTGTAAAACAGTTTTATATGGGCTATGATGGGATAAAAAAATGTCTTAATCAGGTCATATGTTTTTATTTTTTACTTTGGGCCCTAGTGAGGATGAAACTATCAAAACACTGTCAAACTGCAGCAACATTGTACTTGTTCAGATGAATTTATGTATTTTTTAAATGAACTAATGGGAAGTCCTTTACACAGATAGACACAACTGCAATTGGACAATAACACTAACAGGGTTGCATCATGTAGCCCTTTTCATGTGTAATTGAAAAGTTAATCACACATCACATTCCAATCAATCATTTTGAATTGAAAATGTCTAGGTAGCCTAGCCAGCTAAAGTTTGCATATTAACCAAATGTGTGCTGTAGTGGTGGTTGTTATCAGTACCCACTGGGCACAGACGTCAATTCAACTTCTATTCCATGTTGGTTCGACGTCATTTCAACAATGTTGATTCGACCAGCGTGTGCCCAGTGGGTAGGCTACAGTTGCTCAGACTGAAGCACCGAGGAATTGTGCAAAAGTTGACAAATCATGAGGCAAATCAGTCTAAACAACAGTAGGCTACTTTGTCCCATCTTTTCAGTGCTTTTTTTTGTGCACTATTTGTTATTAAACCAAGTCAAAAGTGATAAGCAAATGCCAGCTGACCATTAGCTTGCTGGTGGCCCTGCTGTGCCGGTCTCTGCAACGTGGATAGATGGAAATCGCCACACAATGCAACAAATAAAGAAAAATGACCTATATATGTATGGTCTACCTCAAAATGTTGATGTAGGTATCTCTCAAAATGTTGAGATAGTAGACTTTAAAAAAAAATTGGTGGCGGGAATGGGCTTCCATATTATCGGCAGCTGCTGAAACCACCTGTGTTTCGCCACAATATTTTTTGGGCGAACCTTTTGTAAATACTTGGGGACTTTTGGAGAAAGGAGCACACAATACAGTATTCATGCAGCCCTTTATCCGGGCGCCCGTATGGTCTATGTATGAATGCAGTCCCAAGTTCCACTCTCTGGCTGCCCTGCCCTCCTCTCTATCGTCAGCTGCATGCGTCCTAGCAGAACGTAGCCAAGTGCTACCATAGATCCACGTTTACCGAGGCCACTCGCTTTCCATGTCTCGTGTACACATCGTATAAGTCGCTGTGTCATTTCGCGCAGATTGTAATGTAATTGTGTTGATTGGGCCATCATATTCAAAACGTAACACTATCCAGACTGGCTACTGCACCCGTTCGCTCTCGGTGCACAATTTATTAAGTTGGGCTGGCGAGTTATGCAACGAATCCTAACATAATATGCTGGCTAGTGGCTATTGGCATCGCCACTTCTCCCAGCACGTGGGCGGGGGGGATGTTATAGTTTTAAATGCGGGGTGAATAGTCATCCAGCCACACTGAATTAGATATGTCAGATTTGCAATTCACAAGTGGCATTTGCGTCACAGCCTGCGGCCCTGCACGCCCATGGGATATGGAGTTGCTAATGGAGACTGCTACCCGCTGAAAGATAACTGTGAACCAAACGCCAACAATCAATGCGCGCTTGCTAGTGGAGACGAGTTGCAATTGGAGATGAAATTGAACAGTGTAGGCATCGTTTTATGGTATTTTATTTTACGGAATGGCAACATTTCTTCCCCCTTTGCGTGGAATGCGTAAGGGGATGGTGGCTGGCAGGCTCACAGGGACTTTTGTTAGTCAGCGAGGGCAGTTCACTTCGTCCTTCATGTTTGACGAGACCCATTGTGGAGTCGCTGGTGTCGATATCTCGCGACTTCTCAAAATATGGGTATAATTTTCCACAGTATGGTAAACGTACATTTTGTTCGACCGTAAAGCCCTTACGAATAGCGCACACATAAAATTGTAGATAATGAATCATAAAAATAAGGCATTCTTTCTGATTAAAGCGGGGGAAACGCTGTACCATTTCTGGTTTCGTCCCGAGTGGGGCGTATTGTCCAACTGAACGCTTGGTTTTGTTATTGCGCCCCGTTGGGCACTGCGCATGTTAGTTACACTTGTCTCGGGTGATTTTCTGCTTTCAAACAAAAAGTAGTATTTTATTTTCTCATCGACTTTAATCAAAATCACCTGAATGCATTTTAATTGGACCGTTTTTAGCATGTGGAGATATTTAGGTAATGTTGGGTTATGTGGGTTATGATTTTAAAGTATATGCCTCTACAGTGCCCACTTTAGAAACGGATTTCTAGCCCATTTTAAGAAGACTAGCCGAGGGCAAGAAAAAGTATGCCTATATAATGCTATTATGATGTATATTTTTGGTCAAATTCTTCTTCAGATGAATTAAAACGACCAGGACAGGGTTGCCTAACAACTGAATGTAAACATCCCAAGGCCGGCCTATTGTTATGGTCAGATAGGGTTTAGATTGAGGAAGTTGAGAATCACTCACAATAAGGGCAGACCTGCGTTATGATGTGCTGGTGGTCTGTCTAGTGGGTGTGATTATGAGGGCAGCAGCCAGTCTCCATGTGAGGTTATGGCGTCTCACACGGGTTACAACGTGAACAGAGGCGTCCGTTCTTTATTCCAGCACTTATACACTCATCCCTTTACACACAGAAATAATTGCTGTGAACTTTTTCCCGTCATTTCTTCATTCAATTATGTTCACTGTCGTTCACTGTCTTGCTGCAGCAGTCTCCTGCAGGTGTGGGTTCAGTACTTTCACATCAGTGTACATCTTATCAGGCGACGTTAAAAAGGGCAATCTGCAGTTCAAATAAATAACACATCAATGACTCCCGCCACGGATTCGGTAAATAGCTTAGGGATATGTGACCACTCTTAAAATCATAAACAGAGCTATGGGTCCAAGGACTGACCGTCCATGAGAACAACATTTGTTTGTAGTTTTAACCATGTTTTGAATCTATACTGTGTTTGTCTACAAAACATTGTTAACTAGCAAAGGAGTAAAATACGCGTGTATATTTTTGTTTCTGATGGGGTAAGACAATTCAGCCAACTAAGGTCATGAGGTCATTGAGTTATATTCTTCAAGAATCAATGGGACAATTGTATGTCATGAATTTAAAAGTAAAAAAAATAAAAATAATGATGTAGCAATCACAGATTTCCCGTTTTAAATTTTAAATTACTCTCTGGTGAGTTTGTTCTGGTAGCAGTGTCTGTCTCTACAGGCCCACTGATAAATACACACTTCATCATATTACCTGAGTAGGAACAACTACTTCTGGCTCTGTCTCCATGGAAACGCCCGCGCGTGTTACCAAGTCTTCGCCACCAGGTCACCTCTCTGATGATAGCTGCATGTTTTCTGATTGAGCCTCACGACTTTGGATTGACTCCAGTGATACCCGGCCGTCCGGTCTGATGCTGTCAGAGAGCATTACCGCTGAGCTCTTCATTGAACATGCTCTTGTATTTCTCCCTGCTCTGAGACGGCGATGACCATCTTCCTCCTAATGCATTAGGCTATAGGTTTGGAAGAATGGAAATCTGAAAACCTAGTTTTGATCAAATCGGTGCAAAACATTTGCAAAGTGCCTTACGGTAGCCTAAAGTGAGTCAGCAAGCACTAGCGCGGCGACCAGGAAAAACTACCTGGAAGGGAGTTAGAGAGGAACCAGACTCGGGACAGAGGGGTTGACTCTTTAGGCGGTAGTGCTAGAATCACTTTGACATGACTTCCAAAACATGGACTTTGTACCACGTATTGACCACCACATAGTTACAGTCAGAGACAGTACCGTTAATCAACTTCACAGTGCATTGAAAATATATTGTGTGTGTGTGGGGGGGGGGGGGGGGGGGGGGGGGTGTATATGGTTTGGGCAGTTTCTGATAGAGACACACACACACACTCTTTACTTGGAATAATACATGAAGACTTGGAAGTGTGCCGACAGTCAGGCAGGTGGATGTGATGGATGGAACTGCACTAGCCTGGGGCCACCACTAGAGGGGGGCTTTACCTCTTTTCACCTCTGTGACGGCATCGAAACATGGTTTGGCAATGATGGGGAAACACGCACACTGAAACATGGGCTCATTCCAGTGTTGTTGCAGGTGTTTGGGTAGAGGGAGAGCAGCATGGTGAAGGCCAAATCCGCTCCGAGGAAGACCTCTCAGCAACACATGAAGGTAGAGACAAGACAGTCCCCCCCCCCTCCCCCCGTATATATCCTACCAGTACACAGTCCCAATAGAACCCCAAATATATACTATTCCCCCCTCTCCTAAACAATAGCCCCTCAACCCCAGTGTACTATGTTTATATCCTGACTCCCAATCTACACACTGAGTCCTCTCAGTGGTTCAGGTACCATCCCTCTACTCCTCCCTGTTTCCAGCCCACTCTGTCTTTTCCTTTTCACAGCGTCTGTCATGCAGCAGTTGAATACAGACAGTCATCCTCACTGTTTACTCATCAATCAGTGAGAGAGATGACAAGTTCTCGCTCTCTCTCCTCAGACTTACAGTGCCTTCAGAAAGTATTCAGAGGGGAGAGAGAGAAGCCAAGGGTTAGTGTGGAGTCCCTTATCTCTGACAGCCTAGTGTGTGTGTGTGTGTTAGCTGGGTGTGCTGGGAAACATCTCCATCACCCTGGAGAGAGAAACAGAAAGACAGACAAGGCGAGAGTCTCACCCAGCCAGTAGTGGAACCACCACCCGCCCTTATCAGACCCAACCAAACAATGCCACATGACACCGCAGGTGTCGAGATCAGCAACAGCACTGCTGATCAAATAGCGTTTGGCATAATGAGTCATTAGGTATCTTTACTCAGACCAATTATGCAGCTATAGAGGCGGTTCCGTAGTGCCGTGTACAGTATTTCTGTGTCTCTCCTATATAAGTAGGGTTCTCCCATAACACTTATAGCGCTGGTGTTACACAGGCTAGTAGAGAGTGTCTGTAGAGAGTGTAGTAGAGAGTGTCTGTAGATGTACAGGTAACCGCCAAAGTAAAGGAAACACCAACATAATGTGTCTTATTAGGGCATTGGGACACCACGAGCAACCAGAACAGCTTTAAACCCCCTGTGCTCCCCTGAGACCTCTCTTTCAATGTCACTGAGATCTCTTCTTCTAGTCATGGTAGTTAAAATAATGGGCAACTGGTCATTTTTATACATCGCCGTAGGCAAGATGGGATGTTAATTGCTTAATTAACTCAGGAGCCACACCTGTGTTGAATTACCCGTACCTCTTTTTCCAACTCCGCACCCCACACCCTCTGACCCAGTGTTTCCCTGACCATCGTATAGCCCAGGAATGTCTGTGAGGTTTAAAAGGTAAACTTCACCATTCTCTCGCTCTATCTCTGTCTGTCTATGTATCAGAGTTCCAGCAGGATGGAGGTGGAGATGGAGGAGATCCCCCAGGACGAGTCCCAACCTGAGCGCCATGTTACCAGAGACCAGTGCTGCCAGACAGACGAGCCACAGCCCAGCAGCCCTAACCCAATGACTGACCTTAACCCTGGCCCCGACGCAGCCCCCAGGACACCGGGTAAGACTGCCCGCTTGTCTACACCAACCTACCGTTAGTTTGATTGATGTCCTTCAAACACACTGCGGAGCACTAGATACAATATATTTATTCAGTCATTGTTGGCCAGTCTGTCCTGACTGAGGAGACTGGGAGAGTGGCTGGGGAGACTGGAAGAGGAGAGGGACCAAGGAGAGGGACCAAGGAGAAGAGAGGAGAGGGACCGAGGCCGGAGAGAGGAGAGGAGAGGGCCGGAGAGAGGAGAGGAGAGGGACCGAGGCCGGAGAGAGGAGAGGAGAGGGACCGAGGCCGGAGAGAGGAGAGGAGAGGGACCGAGGCCGGAGAGAAGAGAGGGAGAGGAGAGGGACCGAGGCCGGAGAGAAGAGAGGGAGAGGAGAGGGACCGAGGCCGGAGAGAGGAGAGGGACAGGAGAGGGACCGAGGCCGGAGAGAGGAGAGGGACCGAGGCCGGAGAGAGGAGAGGGACAGGAGAGGGACCGGGGAGGGACCGAGGCCGGAGAGAGGAGAGGGACCGGGGAGGGACCGAGGCCGGAGAGAGGAGAGGGACCGGGGAGGGGCCGGAGAGAGGAGAGGGACTGGGGAGGGACCGAGGCCGGAGAGAGGAGAGGGACCGAGGGAGAGGGGAGGGACCGAGGCCGGAGAGAGGAGAGGGACCGAGGGAGAGGGGAGGGACCGAGGCCGGAGAGAGGAGAGGGACCGAGGGAGAGGAGAGGGACCGAGGGAGAGGAGAGGGACCGAGGGAGAGGAGAGGGGCCGGGGAGAGGGACCGGGGAGAGGAGAGGGACCGAGGCCGGGGAGAGGAGAGGTACCGGGGAGAGGAGAGGGGCCGAGGCCGAGAGGAGAGGGGCCGAGGAGAGGGGCCGGGGAGGGGAGAGGGGCCGGGGAGAGGAGAGGGGCCGGGGAGAGGAGAGGGGCCGGGGAGAGGAGAGGGGCCGGGGAGAGGAGAGGGGCCGGGGAGAGGGGCCGGGAGGAGGAGAGTGACCGAGGCCGGAGAGAGGAGAGGGGCCAGGGAGAGGAGAGGGGCCGGGGAGAGGAGAGGGGCCGGGGAGAGGAGAGGAGAGGGACCGAGGCCGGGGAGAGGAGAGGGAGAGGAGAGTGACAAAATAAGTCTTTTTTTTGGTTCATGAACTACAGTAAATGAAGTGTATTTGTACTACACAGAAACACATAATTATACATGTACATTTCATTCTCTTCATGGTGATGTATCCTAAGTACATAAAGGTAGAAATATGCAATATCTTCCTTTTCATATTTGGGTACACTGGCTATTATTTTAATGCACTCCGACCCCAAACAAATATAAAATTAGGTTGGACCGGACCAAAACTGAAACAATAGACATCTATCTTTCACAAGTTTGGACATCAAAGTACAACACAGTACAGCTCAGAACAGTAGAGTATAGTTCAGTACAATAGAGTATAGTTCATTCAGTACAGTACATTAGTTTGGTCTGGTCCAGACTTGACCAAATCTGAATAATCATGGACGTAAATTGGGCCGAATGAAGGCCGGTCGGGACCGGACCAAAAATCAACATCCGTGGACGTTGAAATCAAGGCCGATCCGGAACGTTTCAAAAGAAACAACATCCGTGGACGTTGAAATCAAGGCCGATCCGGAACGTTCCAAAAGAAACAACATCCGTGGACGTTGAAATCAAGGCCGATCCGGAACGTTTCAAAAGAAACAACATCCGTGGACGTTGAAATCAAGGCCGATCCGGAACGTTCCAAAAGAAACAACATCCGTGGACGTTGAAATCAAGGCCGATCCGGAACGTTTCAAAAGAAACAACATCCGTGGACGTTGAAATCAAGGCCGATCCGGAACGTTTCAAAAGAAACAACATCCGTGGACGTTGAAATCAAGGCCGATCCGGAACGTTCCAAAAGAAACAACATCCGTGGACGTTGAAATCAAGGCCGATCCGGAACGTTTCAAAAGAAACAACATCCGTGGACGTTGAAATCAAGGCCGATCCGGAACGTTTCAAAAGAAACAACATCCGTGGACGTTGAAATCAAGGCCACCAAATGTCAACTACTTTTCAATGTCTATGGACATCCGGTGTTGAAACAAAAATAGACTCTTAGCTTTCATTTGACACTCGCTCCTATTGACCTCTCATGCTCGTGGCTCCTTTTACATGAAAATGCCCTACAGCAGTATGGCTGAAGCCTGTCCAGATCCTTCACGTCAGATGAAGGGGAGGAGAAGAGGAGAGGAAGATATGCTGGAGTATTGACGTGCGGCCGGAGACAGAGGTGAAGCCTCAGTCCAGGGCCCAATCCCAGATGGACCCCTATGTACTTGTGGAGATCTGAGAGGATTTGACAGGTGTAAGCAATGTGGCAATAACTTCCACCTTGCCCTCGGATATTTTAGGTGGAAGTTTCACCATATTTCTTAGGGGTCCATTTGGGATTGGAGAGAGAGACCCCACTAACTGTAGCGAACATGTGAAATATCTGTTGCATCAACTGTCTGTCTGTTGCATAAAACTCACACACACACACACACACACACACACACACACGCATATTTCCTGTTTGTCTTACTCTAGCCTGGGCGGAAGGGGTGAACTGAGGTGTATTCATTAAGGAAACCGTTAAGAACCAAACGCATGCAAACGGAGCAAAACTGGGAGGGACCTAACCGAATTATTCCCATAGGAACTCGTTTGCGTTTTCCACTTGGAGTAAACGCAACAGACGAAACGTTTTGCAACAGAATGGGCGTAATGATTACTGCCGTGTTTGATGCTGGCTGTGTCGGCGTGTCTGATTGGTCGCCATCTGACCCCGGGCTGTAGAGATTAAACCCCCCCACACACACACACACACACACACTCACACACACTCTGACTCTCATTGACACACACGTTGCACCCACCACTGTCATTTGTATAGGGGCTGCCACCACTTCTATACTTATATGCCCAGGATCTGGCAGCAAACCCATCCTAGTCACTTCCTATAGGAAATAGCCACTCTCTATATACACACACACACACACACACTCCATGGCTGGGGGCAGAGTGAAGTGTTGTATTGAAGTGTGTGACCTCTGCAGGGTACTGCGTGGAGCCAGGTGACCCTCCTCTGTTGCAGCAGCAGCTCCAGACCTCCAAGTCTGGCATCCAGCAGATCACAGAGGTCTTCCGCTCAGGTAACATCTAGTCGTGCTACTCCGACTGCACCGAGGTCTTTTAATCAGGAATCACAACACAGTCGTACATTTTGTTATGAAACATGACCCAAGTGCAACACCTAGCTCCTACTCTTTCAATGTTTGCACATCTGAAGAAAAATTGTGATCGCTCGTCCAGCAAACCAAATCTATTTAATCACACCTATCATATTCCTTCCGATATGCAAACACCGAAGGGTTTTAGGCTCTAGGAGTTGATGATGGCCCAGTCCTATTTGTCCTGTCTGTCTGTCTCCGCCAGCGCTCCCTAACACTGCCCCCTGGTGTCGTGTATGTGTAGGTACTGCCCAGCTGAAGCACATGCTGCTGAATGAGGTGGACACCATCTTTGAGTGTAAGACATGTCGCAGCTTGTTTCGGGGCCTGCCCAACCTCATCACCCACAAAGAGTACTACTGCCTCACCAGACTGTCCAAGCCGGACGGTACGTGACTACATCTCTCTAAGACTCTCTCTCGCTCTCTTGTTCTCTTTCTGTCTCTCTCCCTCTTTGTCAATGCTTGTCTCCCACTTAATGCCTATGCTTGTCTCTTTTATTCTGTCACTCACTCACTCACTCACGGTCTTCGTTGGTCTACACTCACTCTCTCTCTCTCTCTCCATGTCTCTCTACATGTCTCTCACTCTCTCTCTCTCTACATGTCTCTCCCTCTAATCTCTCTCTCCCTCTAATGTCTCTCTCTCCATGTCTCTCTCTCAATGTCTCTCTCTCCATGTCTCTCTCTACATGTCTCTCTCTCCCTCTAATGCCTCTCTTTACATGACTCTCTCCATGTCGCTCTCTCTCTCCATGTCTTTGTCTCTTTCCATGTCTCTCTCCCTGTCTTTCCATGTCTCTCTCCCTGTCTCTCCATGTCTTTGTCTCTCTCCCTGTCTCTCCATGTCTCTGTCTCTCTCCATGTCTCTGTCTCTCCCTAATGTAGTTGGTCCCTTTCTCTCCTGTCCTCCTATACTCTAACTAAATTTTCTTTCATGCTCCAGCCTCTGTCTTTGATCCAGCCTCATTAGCCACTACTCTTCCATTCTCTATGACTTCTGTCTATATCTAGAAATGCCAGTCATCTAGAAAATCCTCTTGTTATCTCATCTGTGTATTGAACTATAACGACAACAAAGACCATGTCTGTGAAAACACAAAGATACATTCAATTGCTATTTAATGATATGGTTGAAACGTGGTTGCTGTTGCCACAATGTGCTCATTACATATCTTATTTGGAAACAGAAAAAATAGTGTGTTTTTGTTTCTCCCTTTGGCAAGTTTAAAAATGTTCCTTCTGTCGGAATGTTCCTTAGTGTTGTGACGTGATGTGTTTTGAGCCTAGATACGTTTGGGAGCAAATATTGGTGTCTGGTTGAAAATGTTATTTTCCTAATGCCTTTCTCTTCCTCCTCCCTGACCTCTTAGATCCAGCGGGCGAGGGTGACAAGCAGAGCGGGGCCATGAAGGACCTCCTGGAGGCCATCTACCCCAGGAAGGACCGGCCGGACTACGTGATGCGCCTGGAGCCAATCCAGACCTCCAATAACGCTGTGTTCCAGTTCATGTCCTCAGAGGAGGAGCTGGCCCACTTCCCCCGGGCTCCACACACCCCTGGAGGGACCCACACACACAGCCCTGAGCCCTGGGGGGAGCAGGGAGGGACGCCGGAGAATGGACAGACGGGGGAGGAGAGGAGGAGGAGTGACCAGGAGGAGGAGGAGGGAGGAGAGGAGGCGGCGCAGCCTGAGGAGGAGGGGTCTACGAGCGGGGTGGGTACATACAGGAGAAAGGTTGCAAGCAGACACACGCTCACACACACACACACACACACACACCAACACTCACTGTAATACTCTCCCTCTGTCTCTCTCCCCCTAGGTGGAGGACGTTACCATCTCGTGCTGCCTGTGTGGCAAGGACTTCAACTCTCGCCGCAGCATCCGCCGCCACTGTCGCAAGATGCACCAGACCAAGCTGGAGGAGCTCCGGAAGTTCACCGAGACGCGCACCGTTCCCATCAGCCTCCTCTCCATGGTCAAAGGTCGGTCCCGCCCCTTGCACACGCCCAGCGGCAAGTCCTGCCCCGTCTGCTTCAAGTCTTTCGCCACCAAGGCCAATGTGCGGCGCCATTTTGACGAGGTGCACCGCGGCCTGCGCCGGGACACCATCACGCCGGACATCGCCACGCGCCCCGGCCAGCCGCTGTCCCTGGAGGCCACGCCTCCCCGCAAGAGCGCCAACTCCTCACCCACGAGAGGTCACACCCCAAAGTGCGGAGGAGCCGCGGCTGCTACCACCCCTCAGCCCCCCAAAAGCTCCACCATGGCGCCCCCTGCCCCTTCTCTCCTGGCATCGGCCCTGTACAACCTGGCCTCCTGCCGCTGTCTACTCTGCAAGAGGAAGTACAGCTCCCAGGTCATGTTAAAGAGACACATGCGCATCGTCCACAAGATCTACAATCTCAAGAACCTCAAGAACGTTAGCTCCGTCTCCATGACCACGGCCGCAACCACATCCACGGCGACCAACAAAAACAACAGCAGCAAAACAGCGACCAACACTGACAGCAGCCCTAGCAACAGAACCCCTATCAACAGCCTGAGCGTGAAGGAGGAGGCGGTGGAACCCTGGGACGACCCTGACTCCAGCCCCGCCTCGACGCCAGGCGACACGGACAGGAAGGGCGTCGCCGTGGCAACCAAGGCAGGTCAAAAGATCAAAGAGGAAGAGGGTGGCGGCAGCCCCAAGACATGGACTCGTTCCACGTCCATCAACAGCACCGGTAGTACTAGTAGCGGGACTCTTGGGAGACACCCTCAGAAGCTCTCGGTGGGTTTCGACTTCAAGCAGCTGTTCTGCAAGCTGTGCAAACGTCAGTTCAGCTCGCGCCAGAACCTCACCAAGCACATCGAGCTGCACACGGACGGCACGGACATCTTCATTAAGTTCTACCGCTGCCCGCTCTGCCGCTACGAGTCCCGGCGCAAGCGCGACGTCCTGCGCCACGTGACGGTGGTGCACAAGAAGTCGACGGGCTACCTGGCCAAGATCGTGCCCAAGCTGGAGTCGCGTGCGGTCAAGCGGCCGGCTGAGGTGGTCCTCAACTCTGCCCCCAATGCCAACAACAACAAGAGAGGAGGAACAACGGTCAAGGAGGAGGTAAACGGGTGCCACTCGGCCCCCTCCCCCCCTACGCCCCCAGTCACACGCAAACAGGAGCTCCTCAACTCCTCTTCCTACCCAGTCACACGTAAACAGGACCTCCTCTCCTCCTCCACTCCGTTCACTCGCAACCAGGAGAGACAGGAGAGGCAGCAGGAGGCCCAAACCGGGTCACCTGTCTCCCGTAAGAACGACAAACAACACCCCGACACCCCCGCCCCGACGCCCCTCCACACGCGTCGCCATGACGCCCACCAGGAGAGCAGCAGCAGTAGCACAGAGGTGCGTGTCACCAAGAACTTCTCGCTCCACGCGTGTGACGTGTGCGGCCGGGCCTTTGCCAAGAAACTCTACCTGGAGTCCCATAAGAGGAGCCACCGGAACGCCACGCCACCGGTCAGCACGCCGCCCAGCGGCGCCAGGGCTAAGGGGGTCAGCACTCGGTCCAAGGCACTGCTCTGGTGAGCCTCACTACACATATGGTTGTCTTTGTCGATATCTTGTTGTTGAGAGGAAGTGGCGTGTGAAATGGGTTGTTATGAGGGAGGGAGGGGGGGCGGGCGGACTAATAGAGATGGAGCCAGGAGAGTGGGGTTGGGGCGATATTACATCTATTGACGATGATAGACAGCCTATTTGAACTTGGTTTAGCCTATTTGAACTTGACTGGGGGGTGCACAGCAGGGCACCACACGGAGTGACCTACCGAGTAATATCCTATATAACCTAGTTCAATATGTTATAGAGTGGGGAAGTCCTCCAAATATTGTTTCTCTCTGTCTCTCTCTCTCCGTCTCTTTTGCCCTCAGAACAGCCTCAATTCGTCAGGGTATGGGCTCGACAATGTGTCGAAAGCATTCTACAGGGATGCTGGCTCATCTCGACTCCACAGTTGTGTCAAGTTGGCTGGTTGTGCTTTGGCACCTGCTACCCCTGTTCAAAGCCATATGTTGTCTTGCCCATTCACCCTCTGAATCCTTCTTTAACCTGTCTCCTCCCCTTCATCGACACTGATCGAAGTCACCCAGATTCATGGAAAGAGCAGGTGTTCTTAATGTTTTGTACACATTACATGACAGCTAGTCTTTATCTATCTTGTTGTTTCTTTAGGCGTTATTCCCGTCTCTCTCCATATCGACAGGCTCTGCATATTATTTTGGGCTCGGCTACGCTTTCATCTCAAAAAGTTGTTTGAATAGCCTAAGAAACGTAAGTAGCCGGGGTAATAATGAGGGAGAACAAATATCAATATAGCCGATAGAGAAATGGAATGACGAGTTGAATCGAGCTTAAGCTAACGGAGGAAGAAATAATTTGTGCGACGCAGAGAAATCCCTCCGACGCCAATCCTCCTGCTCGTTGAAGTTATGAACCGTAGGCGATTTCCCAAATGTTCCAAACAGCCTACGAAGGTGAGTTGAAGGTCAGTGAATGGAAGTGGGAGTCTATAGGCAAGGGCTATTCTCGGTCACAGCTTTATGAGAGATCGAACCAACAATATTAAAGAGAGGAGGACGTGCCAAATAAAGCTAGCTCCAGGTCCGAGGAGGACCGACTTTCCTTCTTTTCCTCTCTCGTTATTTAGAACCTAACTACGGCAAGACAGCCTGATCAGTTGACTGTCACTGTGCTCCATCATGTGCGCGCCACACAGACACGGGCAAACCCATTCCATGCCAAAAGCTCCACCAGACAATAATATTAGAAAATATTTTCCCCTGCTCAGCCTCTGCCCGGGCTTTCCGCAACATCATCTTACGTCATGATTCGTCCAGTTGTAGCATGTGATTTCGCGCTATAGCCCAACGGGGGATTTTTAGTGTTCTTTAGGGGGGGTGGGGGGTTTTGTCCAATAGGGGGCGATACCATCGTATATCACAATGTTTTATGAGGGCAGATGTCCTCAAGCTTCCTCCTCTCTTCACTCACTCTGTCTAGTAAAATATGGATTGTGTAGCCAGGCCCGGATATAAGACCGAATCCGTCCTCCAGGTTTACTCCCCCGGGGCTCTGTGTGGTCTGTCTGAGGATGAGCCTCTTTAGCTGTGATTAAACTAACCCCACCACTGTGTGTGTGTAGCTCAGTGTTAGTCACAGTGGGGTGTCAGGAGACCACAGAGAGGGGAAGAACATTCTCTTTTTAACACATTACACATCATTGAAACCCTTTGGTCAGTCTGCTACGACACACACACACACACAGGCTGATTCAGGTGTCACGTCTCTTCCAGAGAGTTGAACTTGTTTTCTCCCCCGGACGACTGTAGGTTTCAATCAATGGGAGCGAGCACAGACACCTGATTAAAAATGTGTGTGTGTGAGAGTGTCCAGACAGACAGTTGATTAGTGTGTTAGTGTTTATGTCTGGGAGGAGGCTGGTCCTTGGGGTAGTGATGTTACAGCAGCGCAAAGGAGAGAGAACAGAAACCGTGTTTAAACTGGCTCTAATTGACTGGCGAGCGCCTTCTAACAGCTGCTGTTCTCTCTCTCTCTCTCTCTCAGATCCCCAGTCTCGTCTCACTCCTGGTTCTTGGGAGCCTCCATCCTGAGGAGAGACTTAACAGATGAAGGAGCGCCGCTAACGATGATGAAGAAAGTAGCTGGGCTGGGAAAGTGGTGCAAGCGAAACCGAGAGAGGGAGGAGAAGGGGTGAAAGAAGGAGAGACTTCACATCTAAGGGACCAAAAGTATTGTTGGAACCCCGCACTAGAAGGAGGGATGGGAGCCAACGTGATGCCAGAGGAGTGGAGTCAGTGGACACTCAAGGAGCCATCTGCGGAGGCACTGATGCTATCACACTGCTGTGTGTAGGTTACCATCACTGTATGTACATGTAGATCCATATATATATACACACCTGAACCTGGTCTAGACTTGAGCCTGTATAAACCTTAGGGGTGGGGAGAGAAGAGGGCAGTGTTGGGAGCGCTCTTAGCACACCATAGATATCCCATATCTGACCAGTAGAGGGTGCTCCAGTTCTGCTTTATAGGATTAGACTTTAAGGTAGGGCTCTCCAACCCTGTTTCCGGAGAGCTACCCTCCTGTATGTTTTCACGCCAAACCCAGTGATGTCTTACCTGATTCATCTTATCAACTAGCTAATTATTAGAATCAGGTGTGCTAGATTAGGGTTGGGGTGAAAAACCTACAGGACGGGTTGGAGAGACCTCCCCATGTGTATGCTGTGAAGTTGGCCCAGCCAGAGCCAGCAGTAGTGATGTTAGTGGTTTATTTCCCCAGCTCATAGTAAGCTATCCATCCACCGGGAAAGACTCCATATTAACTCAGTTCATCCAGATAGGCTTGAGTTTTTCTGGCATTCCAAGAGATATAGTTTGGGTGATTATCTGACAGAGAAAGACAAGTAGATAGCTGACCAGCGATACTCTGGCACATTGAAGAGACGGTGACCATTTGATTGATTGATTGAGTGGCTATGACTTCTGACTTTTTTTTTTCTCGCTAATTGGACTTTTGACCAATCAGATCAGCTCTGAAAAAGCTCTGATAGGCAATTCTCATGAAACTGTAAAAAATGAATTAAAGTGTAATTTTTCACGGAATTTCCTCTTGAATCACTGAGATTAGGATCTGTGCTTATCTATTTTAGAATTATTCAACTTTTTTTTATCAGATATTATGCATTTTACTAGCCTTTTCACAAAACTCTCATTACCGTAACAGTTTTCAAAGTCCCAAAAAGTTATATATATATTTCTAATATTTGTTAATATTGCTCCCCTAATGACAAGGCCTGAGTTAAACATCACACTGAAGATGTAAATATTTCAAATGAAATTGTTCAGTTATTCTAAAATTAAATCAGACTTTCCAATTTCAGCACTTTAGCTGATTCGGTAGTTACGGTAATGAAACCCGTCCTCAGACAGACACTGTGTTTGTATGAAATAAATATTATAGTTTAATGTAAACTCCAACTACTAATCCATTTTTATGATTTATGGACAAATGTATGATATATGTACAGCAACATTTTTTGTGTTAGGTTTTCTAAAGAGAACATTTATAATCACCCGAGAATTTAATCCGGACACATTTCGGAAATGAGAATTTGGGGTGAAAATGTACAAAATTCAGGGAAAAGGTTACCTTCCCAATAACTAGATATCTTAGTCCTCAGAATGATAGTTAATTTTTGCAGATGCATCATGGTTTTGTAGCTCAATTTGCTACAGCCTTTTTTTAAAAATGGTTTCATGAAAGTCACGATGTGAAAAGATCCGATTGGTCAAAAAAACAATTAGTGAGGGGGGGGGGGGGGGGAAATCTGAATTATGTCTTGTTCAATCAGAAAGCCATGGCACAGTAGAAAAGAAACAGACCAAATTGTATTTTTCTAACGGAAACGCTTGTTAAAATATCATATGGATGGTATAAACAATAGATATATTGGCAGATGTATAGGTGATGTATAGTTTTTGTTTCAATCTCCCTGAAAAGTAGATATATTGTATAGCCTACAGTTGGTTGCATATGCTCCAGTTTCTCTGAATAGTGAGAGATTTTGTTTTCCTCTATTTGTTCAAAGCACTGAAGAATCTGTTACGTTCAGACTCTCACTCATACGACTGTGTCAAAACCAGATGGTGAAATGACGTAGGGAGTTTTCTTTAAAGGAGAAGATGTGTGTTTTTGGCGGCACATCCGTGACCGAGCAGAAGGGAAATTAAGTGATTTTCCTTTTCATGACTGACTTTTCTTACCGGTCCTCTACATTCAGATATAAAAGAGTGGAGACATTTTTCCAGGCCTACTAGCTGACCTGAAGCACCTCCGTAGGATAAGGAGAAGAGTAGATCAGTTAGGTTTTCTGTTGAAAATAACGTAACCCATTAATCCATCCGGAAGAAATCAACTGTTACCCCAATAATAAACAGCCCAAAAGGAAAATGTGTTCTTGTGTTTTTTTTTATTTTGTAGTTGTGAAATTGACATTTCCTGCCCCAGTATTTCAGCAAGAATCAATTGAGATAATCAAACCCTCAGCATTTGTCAGGAAAGCTGTGAATGAACTATTCAGTTCATGGTTATTCCATTTGAACTAGTTATAGGCCCCCCCCCTGTCTCAAACCCAGGCCATATTGTGCAGCGTTGCTTGTCATGGGGCCTACACACACAGACACACCTCATTAATTCATTATGGCGGTGTTATGATACTGATGTTTTTTTAGAAATGATGGCCTCTACGGTTGTGGCTAGCACATCTCCATCTAGTTGTCACGTCAGGGACAACTGTAGAATTTAGCTAAGCCTAACCCTTTTCCTAACCTTGACCTAATTCTCCTGCTACATTAGTAACCTGCTACGTTAGTTCTCCTACCCTGCTGTGTTAGTTCTCCTAACTTACTTTAAGTCCATAGCTGAACTCCATCTAGCCACAATCGTAGAAGCCACCAATTCAGAGAAAGTAGGCTATACCAGGGGTTAAATTGGTTCAGGTTCTGCCAGGACCTATGATCCAAATGAGAGCCAGGCGGAGCTGAGACACAGTACCTTTTTTATATTTATTATCTATGTAATTTTTC
This sequence comes from Oncorhynchus mykiss, assembly GCF_057628025.1. Classification (NCBI taxonomy): domain Eukaryota; kingdom Metazoa; phylum Chordata; class Actinopteri; order Salmoniformes; family Salmonidae; genus Oncorhynchus; species Oncorhynchus mykiss. Next base: position 54,825,626 of record NC_143036.1, read on the forward strand.
TCAGGCAACGACACGAGTAAGCAACAGCAAAATCATACAACCCCATATTATAATAGTTTGCCTATTCAATTGGTCAGCTTTTGCATTCTATGTGAAAAATAATATTCCTCTCGGTGCTTTCAAATTGCAGGTGGCGCCTTCAACATTCTTAATGCAGTCGTGGAAAAACACCTTTGAAAGTAATGAATGGTCACTCTTAAAAGAGGAGGATCATAGGGCATTCTAGTGGTGAACTGCACCATTATAGAAGTTTTTAACAGTGGCATGGTTTCTAGGTCCCTGCTATCTGGGATCCTTGGGACGTTCATACCAATTGAAGTACCATACCATTTGAAATAGTTAATACATTTCCTTCAGAAAGTATTCAGTATTTTTTCCACATTTGTTACATTACAGCCATATTCTAAAATTGATTAAATATATTTTTTCCCTCATCAATCTACACACAATAACCCATAATGACAAAGCAAAAACAGATTTATTTACATTTTTGCTAATTTATTTGAAATAAAAAACAGAAATACTTTATTTACATAATTATTCAGACACTTTGCCGAACTGAGCAATCGGGGGAGAAGGGCCTTAGTTAGTTAGGGAGGTGACCAAGAACCCAATGTTCACTCTGACAGAGCTCCAGAGTTCCTCTGTGGAGATGGGAGAACCTTCCAGAAGGACAACCATCTCTCCAGCACTCCACCAATCAGGCTTTTATGATAGAGTGGCCAGACGGAAGTCACTCCTCAGTAAAAGGCACATGACAGCCTGCTTGGAGTTTGCCTAAAGGCTCTCAGACCATGAGAAACAAGATTCTCTGGTCTGATGAAACCAAGATAGAACTCTTTGGCCTGAATGTCAAGCGTCACTTCTGAAGGAAACCTGGCACCATCCCTACAGTGAAGCATGGTGGTGGCAGCATAATGCTGTGGGGATGTTTTTCTGCAGTAGGAACTGGGAGACTAGTCAGGATCGAGGGAAAGATGAACGGAGAAAAGTACAGAGATCCTTGATGAAAACCTGCTCCAGCATGCTCAGGACCTCAGACTGGGGTGAAGATTAATCCTCCAACAGGACAACGACCCTAAGCACACAGCCAAGACAACGCAGGTGTGTCTTTGGGACAAGTCTCTGAATGCACTGTATATGGGTTAGTGTTAGGTAGGGGTTAGGGTTAGCGTTAGGTAAGGTTAGGGGTGAGGGTTAGCATTGGGTTAGGGTTATGGTTAGTGTTGGGTAGGGGTTAGGGTTAGAATTTGGTTAGGGTTAGCATTGGGTTAGGGTTAGCATTGGGTTAGGTTAGGGGTTAGCGTTAGGTAGAGGTAGGGATTAGGGTTAGTGTTAGGTAAGGGTAGGGGTTAGGGTTAGAGTTAGGTAGGGGTTAGGGTTAGTGTTAGGTCAGGGTTAGCGTTGGGTAGGGGTTAGGGTTAGTGTTAGGTAAGGTTAGGTTAGGGTTTAGGGTTAGCATTAGGTAATGGTAGGGATTTGGTTTTAGCATTAGGTAAGGGTAGGGATTAGGGTTAGCGTTAGGTAATGGTAGGGATTTGGTTTTAGCATTAGGTAAGGGTAGGGATTAGGGTTAGCGTTAGGCAAGGGTAGGGGTTAGGACTTAGGGTTAGTGTTAGGTAAGGGTAGGGTTTAGGGTTAGCATTAGGTAAGTGTATGGGTTACGGTTTAGGGTTAACCTTAGGTAAGGGTAGGGTTTAGGGTTAGCTTTGGGTTAGGGTTTAGGGTTAGCATTCGGTAGGGGTTAGCGTTAGGTAAGGGTTTAGGGTTAGCGTTGGGTAAGGGTAGGGTTAGCGTTAGGTAAGGGTAGGGTTTAGGGTTAACATTAGGTAAGTGTATGGGTTACGGTTTAGGGTTAACCTTAGGTAAGGGTAGGGTTTAGGGTTAGCTTTGGGTTAGGGTTTAGGGTTAGCGTTAGGTAAGGTTAGGGGTAGGGTTAGCGTTAGGTTAGGGTTAGTGTTAGGTAAGGTTAGGGGTTAGTTTAGGTAAGGGTAGGGTAGGGGTTAGCGTTAGGTTAGGGTTAGTGTTAGGTTAGGGTTAGTGTTAGGTAAGGGTAGGGTAGGGGTTAGCGTTCGGTTAGGGTTAGTGTTAGGTAAGGTTAGGGGTTAGTGTTAGGTAAGGTTAGGGGTAGGGTTAGCGTTAGGTTAGGGTTAGTGTTAGGTAAGGGTAGGGGTTAGCGTTAGGTTAGGGTTAACATTAGGTAAGGGTAGGGGTTAGTGTTACGTAAGGTTAGGAGTAGGGTTAGCGTTAGGTTAGGGTTAGTGTTAGGTAAGGGTAGGGTAGGGGTTAGCGTAAGGGTAGGGTAGGGGTAAGCTTTAGGTAAGGTTAGGGGTAGGTTTAGCGTTAGGTTAGGGTTAGTGTTAGGTAAGGTTAGGGGTAGGGTTAGCGTTAGCGTTAGGTTAGGGTTATTGTTAGGTAAGGGTAGGGTAGGGTAGGGGTTAGCGTTAGGTAAGGGTTTAGGGTTAGCGTTAGGTAAGGGTAGGGTTAGCGTTAGGTAAGGGTAGGGTTTAGGGTTAACATTAGGTAAGTGTATGGGTTACGGTTTAGGGTTAACCTTAGGTAAGGGTAGGGTTTAGGGTTAGCTTTGGGTTAGGGTTTAGGGTTAGCGTTAGGTAAGGTTAGGGGTAGGGTTAGCGTTAGGTTAGGGTTAGTGTTAGGTAAGGTTAGGGGTTAGTTTAGGTAAGGGTAGGGTAGGGGTTAGCGTTAGGTTAGGGTTAGTGTTAGGTTAGGGTTAGTGTTAGGTAAGGGTAGGGTAGGGGTTAGCGTTCGGTTAGGGTTAGTGTTAGGTAAGGTTAGGGGTTAGTGTTAGGTAAGGTTAGGGGTAGGGTTAGCGTTAGGTTAGGGTTAGTGTTAGGTAAGGGTAGGGGTTAGCGTTAGGTTAGGGTTAACATTAGGTAAGGGTAGGGGTTAGTGTTACGTAAGGTTAGGAGTAGGGTTAGCGTTAGGTTAGGGTTAGTGTTAGGTAAGGGTAGGGTAGGGGTTAGCGTAAGGGTAGGGTAGGGGTAAGCTTTAGGTAAGGTTAGGGGTAGGTTTAGCGTTAGGTTAGGGTTAGTGTTAGGTAAGGTTAGGGGTAGGGTTAGCGTTAGCGTTAGGTTAGGGTTATTGTTAGGTAAGGGTAGGGTAGGGGTTAGCGTTAGGTAGGGGTTAGCGTTAAGTAAGGTTAGGGTTAGCGTTAGGTAAGGTTAGGGTTAGCGTTAGGTAGGGGTTAGGGTTAGGTAAGGTTAGGGGTTAGTGTTAGGTAAGGTTAGGGTTAGGGTTAGCGATAGGTAGGGTTAGTGTTAGGTAAGGTTAGGGTTAGCGTTAGGTAAGTTTAGGGGTTCGTGTTAGGTAAGGTTAGGGTTAGCGTTAGGTAGGGTTAGCGTTAGGTAAGGTTAGGGGTTAGTGTTAGGTAGGGTAAGGTTAGGGGTTAGTGTTAGGTCATTTTAGGGTAAGGTTAGGGTTAGTGTTAGGTAAGGTTAGGGGTAGGGTTAGCATTAGGTTAGGGTTAGTGTTAGGTAAGGGTAGGGTAGGGGTTAGCGTTAGGTTAGGCTTAGGGTTAACATTAGATAAGGGTAGGGGTTAGCGTTGTGTAAGGGTAGGGTTAGCGTTAGGTTAGGGTTAGTGTTAGGTAAGGGTAGGGTAGGGGTTAGCGTTTAGGTAGGGGTTAGCGTTAGGTAAGGTTAGCGTTAGGTAAGGTTAGGGGTTAGTGTTAGGTAAGGGTAGGGTTAGCGTTAGGTAGGGTTAGCGTTAGGTAAGGGTAGGGTTTAGGGTTACCATTAGGTAAGGGTGGGGGTTAGGGTAGTGTTAGGTTAGGGTTAGTGTTAGGTAAGGGTAGGGTAAGGGTTAGCCTTGGGTAGGGGTTAGGGGTTAATGTTAGGTAAGGGTAGGGTTTAGGGTTAGCTTTAGGTAAGGGTTAGGGGTTAGCCTTGGTTAGGGGTTAGCGTTAGGTAAGGGTAGGGTTTAAGGTTAGCGTTAGGTAAGGTTAGGGGTTAGGGTTAGTGTTAAGTAAGGGTAGGGTTAGCGTTAGGTTAGGGTTAGTGTTAGGCAAGGGTAGGGTACGGGTTAGCGTTAGCGTTAGGTAGGGGTTAGGGTTAGCATTAGGTAAGGTTAGGGGTTTGCCTTGGGTAGGATTTAGGGGTTAATGTTAGGTAAGGGTAGGATTTATGGTTCGCTTTAGGTAAGGGTAGGGTTTAGGGTTAGCTTTAGGTAAGGGTAGCGGTTAGTGTTAGGTAAGGGTAGGGTTTAGGGTTAGCTTTAGGTAAGAGTAGGGGTTAAGGTTTAGGGTTTGCGTTCGGTAAGAGTAGGGGTTAGAGTTAGCGTTAGGTAAAGGTAGGGTTCAGTGTTAGTTAAGGGTAGGGTTAGCTTTAGGTTAGGGTAGGGGTTAGGGTTTAGGGTTTGTGTTCGGTAAGAGTAGGGGTTAGCGTTAGGTAAGGGTAGGGTTTAGGGTTTGTGTTAGGTAAGGGTAGGGTTTAGGGTTAGCGTTAGGTAGGGGTTAGGGTTCAAGGTTAGCGTTAGGTAAGGGTAGGGGTTAGGGTTTAGGGACATACCAAGGATCCCCTATTGCATGGAGGCATAGTGGAGACCAGGGCAAAATTGGTCAGGTGCAACAGGTAGGCCTACATCATATCCAGTCATCACTCATGCTGTTTACGCCAAATCCTATCTCTGCCATCAGCATGACGCAACAGGACCCACAATTTGTCGGAACAGGCGATGAGGAGTGGAACCCGGTGTGGTCGTCTGCTGCAATAGCCCATCAATAGCCCATCTGTGACAAGGATCAATGTGATAGCGTTCTGCACACTACTGTTATATTGAGTCGTTATTCGTCTGTTTGTAGCTCGCCTGTTAGCTTACACGATTCTTGCCATGCTCCTTCGACCTCTCATCAGTATATACTCAGTTTATTAGGTACACCCATTTAGTACCGGGTCAGATCCCCTTTGCCTTCAGAACAACCTGAAAGCTCCGGGGCATGGATTCTGCAAGTTGGAAATGTTCCCCGGGGATGTTGGTCCATGCTGACGCGATGGCATCACACAGTTTCTGTGGCTAAGAAAGGAACGATTGGAAAATAATTGTGCTTCCAACCCCTGCTTTAGAGTGCAATAAAAATAGCATACAAGCTGTTTTTACTATGACTTCTGCAGTGTATGGCCAGATTAATCAAGTCTAGAGCCCTGAGGAAAAAAACGAACATTTTGAAGGCCTCCCCACTTGGCATCAGAGAGACATTTTTGCCCTTTAAAGCTCATTTCTTGTCCATGGGGCAGAGAGAATTTTGCAGTGTAAAGCATAAAGTACAGTGCATTTATGTTCAAAACAACATTCTTAGGTAATACATGAATTGAGTTGATCACTGGTGTCAGAGGAGGCTGGTGGGAAGAGCTATAGGAGGATGGGCTCATTGGAGTCAAAGATGTTGTTTCCTTCCAGCCATTACAGTGAGCCGTCCTCCTATAGCTCCCCCCAGCAGCCTCTGTTTAATGTGGCTACCAATATCTGTGTGAACCAGGCCAATGCTCTGCATCTAAGGGTAAAGATTTAACTTGGTTGAATAATATTACATGATGTTGTGTTTGCGCCCTCAATTTTTTTTCCTTGGACTCCTTGCCCAAAATTCATTCAACTTGTTGTTTCTAGGTATATTCATAAACAATTGAAACGTTTTATACACACTGAGTATACAAAAGAAATAGGTACACCTGCCTTTTCCATGACATAGGCTGACTTGGTGAATCCAGGTGAAAGCTATGATCCCTTATTGATGTCACTTTTTAACCTGTCTCCTCCTCTTCATCTACAATGATTGAAGTGGATTTGATGAAGGAATTTAAAGGCTTTTATTTAGCCTTTTAGTTTACTAGGTACATCACCCCGATCAGGAAAATGGTTCGCTCGTACAGATAGATAGTGAGTCACGTGGCCGTGGCTTACTATACAAAGCAGCCAGACAGGCTGTGTGTTATACAGAGTTTTGCGATCAGTCTGCGGACCCCTTGCAGTACCTCCTCTGACCCACAGGCGTCCCCGAACCCTATTTTATTAAGAACCACTGGGCCAGGCTACTGTGGATCTTGATGCTTGGATTTAAGAGGGTCTATTATTGGTGGATTTGAAGTGTTTTTGCGGATTGTTAGTCTATCCCTGAACAAGTATGCTTTGGTTGATTCAACCTATGTTTTTTTTTTTTAACAGAAGAGCTATAGTCAATAGTTTCCATAAATTGACATGACCGGTGTTTCGTTTATGGACCTACTGTAGGCTACGTTACTCTAGATGGCGGTAGTGCTCTATCTAGTGAGGCGCTCGCTCCTAAAGTCATGACACCATTTTATCACGTCTCGCACAGCACCGTCATTTGAACGCGAAAGCCTTTTTTCTTCTTGATGAATCAGTTGTCTGACTTTTGATCGTACCCCCGTCCGTATTCATTTTGGTTGTTAATCACCAATATATAGCATCGGCTTATCTGCAATATATCTGCATAAATCAAGTTATAGATTGATCACTGCAACCAATAGGCCTATTGATTAGAAAGAACCTATTGACATGTAGCACACACATGTATGTTGGTGTGAGCGTCAGAGAGGAACCAATGGCTGCGTTTTTGTGTTGGCTATTATGCAGAAAGTAGATGTAGGCCTATTGGTGTCGTCTTGCTTTAAGACATTGATCTCAATCATAACGGATTAATTGAATGGGAATCTGTCTGGGCATATGCATCAGAATATGACTGCTTAAATGTTGCATTTCAAACCGTTTCTGTGTCATTTATGCTACATATAAAAGGTGCCGATGCTGATAAAGAGAGAAGGGGATATGCGGAGAGAGAGAGAATGAGAGAGAGAAAAAAGAGAGAGTAGGGAGACCAATCGCTGTTGGGTGGGTGTTTTTTTTGGGGGGGGGGGTGATTCATTTGGCGGAGACGCGCGCTGGCTGCTTGGCTGGACGGCTGCATGCGCTGTCCCTTTCAGCACCGAAAACCCGAGGCGCGTGCATCTATGAGTGGGACGCGAAGGAGCGAGGATCACTCAATCAAGTCACGGAAAAGCAGGTAGGCATTTTTGAAAATTACATATTTAGTTCAATAGTTTTCGTATGTCTGAGAAGGTCCCATCAAACATAATTCTTCCCCCCCCCTCTCTCCCTCTATCTGAAGAATCCATCGCTCTTCGTCCATCTGCCTTTTCTTCTCCCTCATTGTTAAATTAATTACCCTCGATGGTTCTGCAAATCATCCCTTAAATAACTATTTATCTTTTCATTATCGACATGCATAGTTGATGTTGACAGTCCACGGTATCGTTAATCAGAGTCGTGACCTGTAGCTAAATGAGAAGGGTTCAGTGTTGGGAAAGGAAACTGCTGAGCTCCGCAATGAAGTTCCGATATTGACCCAAAGGAATGCGCTCTCTGCTCTGTTCCGCGCGCCAAGAAACAGCATCCGCTCTGATGGCATTTAGGAATGATCCATACAACTGATCTCATCCGTAGCACAAACGTCTTATTTTGTGATCTAATTAATCATAATTAATATGGGAAAATTAGATGAAAATAATTGGGATATCAATAGTGTGATTTTCAGAGAGCTCACTGAAAAGGGACGCGTTATTTCACACACATGAAGGATGCTGTCTCAATCTATAGACACGAAATGTTATATTGAACTTGAATTAAAAAACATTACGGGTTGATAATGTTTTTATCTAATTATATGTAGCCTACCATGAAGACGTCATTAGGTCGTTATTTCTCTTTGGAGCACAACCACGATTTGTATACCGCAGCTGCCTGCTTCAGGCCACTGCTTTAATCATCCGTATGTATCAGAGGGTGGTGGTGTATCCCACATTGATCCCCATCTATCCTCACAACAAACCCACGCAATCATACTAACACACCACTTCCACCACGTCTTCTGTGAGGAGTTCCGTTGCTTCTCTCATCCACAAGAACGGGTCAAGGGAATTGTGAGGATCACAAGTCAATTTAGGGGGGAACCGTTGGAGGGATTTGGGATGTGTTTGATTCGTTGCCGTTGGTTGGTGTCTTTACCTGCCTGTGATCGGAATTGCAAAAATAAATAAAAAATGTCATATTCAACGGGTGCGGTGAGAGGGGGAAACTAAGGAGGAGGGAGAGGGAGCAGGAGGAGGGAGAGGAACGGGCGGGGAGATGGGAGAGAGAAACGAGCAGAGGGAGGGGGATAAAATAGCAGAGGGAGGGAGAGAGAGAGGCGAAAAAGAGAGAAAAGCTATCACTTTGTGAAAAGAGCAGTGCGCTCCCCAGTGAACGTCTCTGCACACGAGGAAACCTAATATAATGACCAATAGAGAGGATGGTGCAGACTGACACCTAGCGATTGGTGTAAATTAAAAAGTTAAATGGGCCGGCCTCTGCCTCGCAGGGTAATACTCCCTTTTTTTCCTACTGCCAACAATAATGATAACACTGCTAGAATTTCCACCATTCTGTCAATTATCTCTTATTAGTGAGTCAAAAGTTCCACCCGAGCAGGAATCAAATCAAATGTTATTGGCCAAATACACGCGATTAGCAGATGTTATTGCGGGTGTAGCGAAATGCTTGTGATAAGGTTTTATTGCAGGAGTGAAATAAAATAGTGTAAAAGAAAATACGTTGAAAGATCCATTCTTACACTGTAAAACCCAAGGCATTATGAACTCAAAAACGTATAGTAAGTTGAACTCAAAGTCCATGAAAAGTCATCATTACTTAAAATGTTTGTGGTAGTGACTCAAAACGAAATGAGAAGTCACATCAACTTTATTTTTTTTAAAGTTATATTAAAAAATAACAAACGTACTTTTTTTCCCAGCATGCTCTACTGCAGATAGATTTTTTTGGAATTGTTTTTAATATCTGTGTTTTTGCATGTACATTGAGGGATGGATAGATAAATCTTATGCTACACAGAGATAAATAACATAATTTTTTTCTAAACTAATCTAATCATTTATTTTGATTTTTGCAACCCCTTATTGAAATTACTGTTCCAGTTTAAATGCAGTCCTCATAATTTCCCGAAACCTTGCAGTCGTTGTGAATACAGATTGTAGGCGAATGTGAATTCCAGCTGTTCGATGTCCTAATTCTGTCTGGATTCCAATAGGAATTACACATTTGCAAGCCAGCATTATATGACTTGCAGTTAGGGACGCAAAGTTCTTGTAAATATCTCAGGTTTTCCAGAAATTGCAGTCGGAAGATTCCTGGAAATACTTCAACTAGGACTTTTTTGAAAATCTGGGAAAGTTACTGGAATTTGTTTTGACCTCAAAATAAGGCCTTATACTTAGTATTGTCATAAAGAGTTTAATGATAACATTCACCTAGGAATTTACTCGGTGAAGGCCACAGGGCTGAAAATGAATCAATTCAACAACCATGTCTATGTCACTAACAAATACAGTCATGGGGAGGAGGGGGGGGGGGGGTTAACTACAATTCCCTCGAAAAGGCAAGGTACACTGGGAAACTATATTGGGATGCGTGGCTTAGTGGGGGCATTACTCAAAGTGTTCAAGCTCACAAGACTCACTACAGAATCACTTCAAGTAACTGTACTCATATATATTAAGTGCAACGGATTTCCTCAAAAGTTTTGAGTAATGACAGCACATTGGGGTTTAAAGTGTATGCATGAATACAGCCTGAATAGCCAATTAGGAATATAACCTAACCATAAAGATGTACTGTTTTATATTAATATGCGTGTGCCTTACCCAATTCCGTTAGCCATTTTTTTTATTGTTAAAGTGCTTGGTAAAGTGCTATAGTAATGTTATCCTTTCAAGGTAAATTATTAATTTATTTCATAGGTGTATAATTGGCAACCATAGGAACTATACACTGTACAAAATATTATGAGCACCTGCTCTTTCCATGACAGACTGACCAGGTGAATCCAGGTGAACGCTAGGATCCCTTATTGATGTCACTTGTTAAATCCACTTCAAACTCTGTAGATGAAGGGGAGGAGACAGGTTAACAAAGGATTTTTAGGCCTTGAGACAATTGAGACATGGATTGTGTATGTGTGCCATTCAGAGGGTGTATGGTAGTAGGTGCCAGGCGCACCGGTTTGTGTTAAGAACCGCAATGCTGCTGGGTTTTTCATGTTCAACAGTTTCCTGTGTTTATCAAGAATGGTCTACCACCCAAAGGACACCCAGCCAACTTGACACAACTGTGGGAAGCTTTGGAGTCAACATGGGCCAGCATCCCTGTGGAACGCTTTCGACATCTTGTAGAACGCTTTTGACATCTTGCCCCAAGGAATTGAGGCTGTTCGGAGGGTAAAAGGTGGTGTTGGTGGAGGTAGGGGGGGGGGGGGGGGGGGGGTGGTATGTGGAAGTGCTGTTTGTGTGGAAAGGTGAGCGTCTTTGAAATATGGGTTCATAGATGGGGAGGGAGGGAGAAATATTGCCACGATGTCCGAATAAACATTAGGATATTTATATGCAATGATGCAGCAGTCCCCTAGCATTTCTCAGCATCCTAGAATTGTGCAGCCGGTTCAGCCCACACAAGCATACTGCGCAGCATCTGTGCCTTTTGGAACGCACGCGGACGCGCTCAAAGTGGTCATGGCGCTCAGCGGGAAGTTTAGACTTATTGAGCCAATACATTATAGCTACGAATGTGAATTTCTTTGATATTTTCACATTCTAGTGTTATTAATATGCTCTTCTATCTATCTCAGAAGAATATCCACACATTTGACTATTTTGGGGAAGCGGGTGTGGTCAAACCATAACAGATCAAACACACTATTAGGAAGGCCCTCTTCGTCTGTCTCAATGATGGTCTTTTCCTCATGCCTTTGTTTTGTCTGAGGAATAGAGAGTGATGATGTGATATGAATGATAAAAGTTTATTAGCGGGCTACAGATAAACCAGGCCGCCAGTGGATATTATATTTTGAGGTAAAGAGGGCACCCAGTAGCCTAATCTGATTGGCCAGCAATGACATCACTTCCATTCGCGAAGGACATTCAAAGCGGGAATGAGACCAGCAAGAAAACTAAGAGCGTTAAACCGAACCTGCTCCATGAAAGCCTTGCCTCTTCTCACTGACTCACGTACTAGGATGGCTTGCTACATCATTACTGTACTGTTTCTGATGACAATGATTAGGTAGCTGAGGTAACACCTTCCAGGTGTTGATTCCCATGCAGCTGTCAGTCAAACAGGTGTAGAACCAGTAGATGTTTATACTGAATGATTACACACTGAGTAACCTTCACTCTGTCCACGTGAATAATGCCTTCTGGACCATTGTTGATGTGTTTGACAGGCTTGGCACTTTGTGTTTGACAGGCTTGGCACTGACGGATAGGATGGACTTATCAGTGGGATAGGATTGGCGGTTGTGTGTGTGTGTGTGTGTGTGTGAGAGAGAGAGGGGGGAGGGGGCTGTACTGTGTGTGTGGCCAATGCTCATCTCTCTACTCTTGAATCTGGAAGACAGGCATTGCAGCATGAACAGTGATTTGTGTGTGTGTGTGTGTGTGTGTTTGTGTGTGTGTGTGTATGTGTGTGTGTATGTGTGTGTGTGTGTGAGCGAGGAAGGGAGGGAGGGAGAGACTGTGTGTGCTAGATAACTGAGGCACTGACTGCTACATGTTCTCTGTGTGTGTATCTTGCAGGGTCTGCTGAAGATGTGAGTTCAGGATTACAATCGCTGCAGCTGCACTCGCTGCCACCGTCTCCTCTCTCTCATTCTCTCTCTCTCTCTCTCTCTCTCTCTCTCTCTCTCTCTCTCTCTCTCTCTCTCTCCTCTATCTCCTCTACTGGGACATGCATGCCTCATGGGCCTGGGACATCTTAGAGCTGCCTGCTAACTCCTCCCCCGGGGCACTGACGCTCTTTCACCCATGATCCCGCCCACAAACTCCACAGTAACTCCTCAGTAACTCCTCCCACAACCGCCACTCAACTGTTACCATGGCGTTGCCGGAATCCCAACGCCTTCCTTCCTTCCTCGCCACACGCCACTTCCTTCTCCACTTCCTTGCCTCATGTTCCTGGTTCCTCCCTCTGGCCTCTCCTCAGCGAATCACGGACCCCGCCATTGGTACTGCGCCCAATCAGGAGTACGCTCACTCCATCCGATTGGAAGGCGACATCATCCTGGGTGGCCTGTTCCCGGTGCACTCCCGGGGGGGCGGTGGCATGCCCTGCGGGGAACTGAAGAAGGAGAAAGGGATCCATCGTCTTGAGGCCATGATGTTTGCCATCGACCTGATCAACAAGGACACGGAGCTGCTCCCCAACATCACCCTGGGGGCCCGGATCCTGGACACCTGCTCCAGAGACACCTACGCCCTGGAGCAGTCGCTGACCTTTGTCCAGGCCCTCATCGAGAAGGACGGCTCGGATGTACGCTGTGCCAATGGCGACCTGCCCATCTTCGCCAAGCCTGATAAGATCGTGGGGGTGATCGGGGCGGCGGCCAGCTCCGTGTCCATCATGGTTGCCAATATACTGAGGCTGTTCAAGGTAAGGACACTGGAACGGGTCTGGGTTGGTTTCTGGTGGGTCTGGTTTAGTTTGATTTGTGTTTGGTTGGGTTAGTCGGGCTGGGTCTGGTTTAGTTTGATTTGTGTTTGGTTGGGTTAGTCAGGCTGGGTCTGGTTTAGTTTGACTTGAGTTTGGTTGGGTTAGTCAGGCTGGGTCTGGTTTAGTTTGACTTGAGTTTGGTTGGGTTAGTCAGGCTGGGTCTGGTTTAGTTTGACTTGAGTTTGGTTGGGTTAGTCAGGCTGGGTCTGGTTTAATTTGACTTGAGTTTGGTTGGGTTAGTCAGGCTGGGTCTGGTTTAGTTTGACTTGAGTTAGGTTGGGTTAGTCAGGCTGGGTCTGGTTTAGTTTGACTTGAGTTTGGTTGGGTTAGTCAGGCTGGGTCTGGTTTAGTTTGACTTGAGTTTGGTTGGGTTAGTCAGGCTGGGTCTGGTTTAATTTGACTTGAGTTTGGTTGGGTTAGTCAGGCTGGGTCTGGTTTAGTTTGACTTGAGTTTGGTTGGCTTAGTCAGACTGGGTCTGGTTTAGTTTGACTTGAGTTAGGTTGGGTTAGTCAGGCTGGGTCTGGTTTAGTTTGACTTGAGTTTGGTTGGGTTAGTCAGGCTGGGTCTGGTTTAGTTTGACTTGAGTTTGGTTGGGTTAGTCAGGCTGGGTCTGGTTTAGTTTGACTTGAGTTTGGTTGGGTTAGTCAGGCTGGGACTGGTATAGTTTGACTTGAGTTTAGTTGGGTTAGTCAGGCTGGGTCTGGGTTAAGAACCTTGCCGGTTTCAGTGTGGGTGATGTCATGGTTTGTGCTTACATTGGTGTTGGAGCCATGCGTGGATCTTTGTGTTGTGTTTGTGTGGATACTATGGCACTGTGTGTGTAGGTGTTGAACACCAGCCACTGTGTGTTGGATGTAAGGGGTCTCTTTACAGTGAAATGGAGTATATTGCTGGCTGCCAGGGCTGGGGCTACATCCTGTCTATCTCCCCTCCTCCTCCTCCTCCTCCTCTTATCCTCTCCTCGTCAGATGGATGCATATTGTTCCAGCAGGATATTACCCTGGCCTGTGTCTGTCAGTCAGAGCCATTATTGTGTTCTAGAAGCAGCCTGGCTCCTGACATAGGTTCTCTGGTATTACACACAGAGACGCCACTTCAGCCAGCCGCGCTCGCTCGCTACTGCAGGCAGATACAGTTCAATTGTGACAACCAATTAAAATACTGTCAATCTTATTAAAGAATACTCCACCTCACTCTGCCCTCAGCCCTGGAGACTGTGTGTGTGTGTGTGTGTATGAGGTTTTGGGCATGGTGGTATGCTGTTCAAATTTGATCTATGCTCGACTGGTTTAGACGGGGCTTTCTAGAACATGGAGAAACAATGAAATCAATTACTGTCTAGGGTACAAAAGCCAATTAATGGTAGAGTGGTTGTAACAGAGGAATGTGAGTATACGAGCACAAGAGTGTGTGTGTTCCCGCCGTCATTAGTCCAACAAGGTTGATTGATGCGAGCGCAATGTGGAAATATGTGTCTCCTAATGATCCATGTGACATTCTCAGCCATACACCTTTGTCTTCTTACTCTCTCTCTCTCACTTCTCTCTGTCTCTCTTTTTATTTCTCTCTCTCGCTCTTCTCTCTCTCTTTTTATTTCTCTCTCTCTCTCACTCTTCTCTCTCTTTCTTCTCTCTCTTTTTATTTCTCTCTCTCTCGCTCTTCTCTCTCTCTCTCTCTCTCTCTCACTTCTCACTCTTTTTTATTTCGCTCTCTTTTTATTTTTCTCTCTTTTTTATTTCTCTCTCACTCTTTTATTTCTCTCTCTTTTAATTTCTCTCTCTTTTTATTTTTCTCTCTCTCTTCTCTCTTTTTTATTTCTCTCTCTCTCTCTTATTTCTCTCTCTCTCTTCTCTCTCTTTTTTTATTTCTCTCTCTCTCTCTCTTTTATTTCTCTCTCTCTCTCTTATTTCTCTCTCTCTTTTTTATTTCTCTCTCTTTCGTCTCTCTCTTTATTTCTCTCTCTTTAATCCTCTCTCTCTCTCTCTCTCTCTCTCGTCTCTCTTTTTATTTCTCTCTCTCTCGTCTCTCTCTTTTTTTATTTCTCTCTCTTTTTATTTCTCTCTCTCTCTTTTTATTTTTCTCTCTCTCGTCTCTCTTTTTAACATTTCTCTCTCTCTCTTTTTATTTCTCTCTCTCTCTCTTTATTTCTCTCTCTCTTGTCTCTCTTTTTTTATTTCTCTCTGTCTTTTTATTTATCTCTCTCTCTTTTTATTTCTCTCTCTCTCTCTCTCTCTCTTTTATTTCTCCCTTTCTCCCACATCATTGCCCTGGTTCTGTGTGAGTGGCAGTGCTGTATTCTAAACCTGTGCATAATAATACTAAACATGATTTAGGGAGGATTCTGCCATGGAAACAGCACACACAGGGCCTTGATTTTAGGTCGCAGTGCCTCGTTCTCATTTCACTAATAGGATTTAGAGCAGGGGATTGGTAGACGTGTGTGTTTGCATTGTAGCATTTTTGTGTGTGTGTTTGTGTGTATGTATACACCGAGTGTACAAAACTTTAAAAACACCATCCTAAGATTGAGTTTCCCCCCCCCCCATGTGTTAGTGTGTGTGTGTGTGTGTGTGTGTGTGTGTGTGTGTGTGTGTGTGTGTGTGTGTGTGTGTGTGTGTGTGTGTGTGTGTGTGTGTGTGTGTGTGTGTGTGTGTGTGTGTGTGTGTGTGTGTGTGTGTGTGTGTGTGTGTGTGTGTGTGTGTGTGTGTGTGTGTGTGTGTGTGTGTGGAAGGATGGATTGTGCTCCGTACCACATTACTATGTCCATGCTTTATCTGCAGCTTCATGTCTCATGAATGATGCAGAGTGTGTTGCCGTCTGGAAATAGCATGTTGGAGAAGATGTCATACTGGGTGGCATGGGCCAGCTAATCTCCCCACTGGAGCCCCCAGACTCCCTTAGTCAGCACAGAGGAGAACCCAGATGCATTGAGCAGCATGGTAAACCCCAATGGGGAAGCCCAGCGATGGTGGAAACTGTGAGGAATTAGATCCAAGATGGAGGTCGGAATGGATAGAGGTTCCTGCCCCGGATATTGCAAACACAACATACTCTCCCACTCAGCCCAGAGTTCTTCACATCCCAACAACAACCAGGAGATCTTATTCGAGAGGAGAGACTGACCGTTTCCCAAATGGCACCCTATTCCCTATGTAGTGCACTACTTTTGTGCAGGGCCCATATGGCTCTGGCCAAAAGTAGTAGGCTGCTTAGGGAATAGGAGGGACACAGACGTAGGCTCTCTCGGCCTGTCTCAAATAAGAGGAGAACCCAGATGCACTGAGCAGACACAACCTGGTGGAAACTGGGAGAACTGAGATGGAGGATGGATGTATGGACGTTCCAGCCCTGTATACCCCAACCAGACACAACCGTTTCACTCCAGTAACCCTTCCTGTTTGCTTGGCCATGTTTCACCCCCTGTCTCTCTATAGAGCTGGGCTGGTAGTGGACACAGACTGTGGGTATCTCCTCCCTCCGTTGGCCCCTGTAAGGCAGGTTAACCAGGCCTACACCTGCCCGGCCTGCCTGGCTGGTTGGGTATTGATTGAGAAGCTCCAGAGGGGCCACAGGTTGATAATTATACTGGATCACTGTTTAAACGGGTTTGGGGTCCATTCTATTTCAACCATTTCAATTGAACCAAAGGTCAGATAGAAAAGGAACGTTAGTGATGTCTTTCCCCATCATTTACCTTGCTATTTCAAATCCATTTGTGTTGGGGAGGAATACGGGGTGTCTGTGTGTGTGTGCATGTGTGCGTTTGTGCGCGAGTGCATGTGTGTGTGTGTGACGGTTTAGTAGATAACGCCATACTCCAGCAATGCAGCGTCTGGAGCAGTATTATCTGCTGCGATGTGTCATATTACCCATAGTCTCTGTATTACTGTGTTACTATTGTCTGATAGGATGAGGAGAAGATTCTCTCTGCTCCTAAAGAGCCAAGAGGGAGGAGGGTTGAGGGGGTGTAAAGGAACAATTGTTTCGGAGTCTTGCTGAGAATGATATTGGCGAGAGCAAATATTTTCAGGCCCCCCGGGAACGTGATGCACTCTGTCGTTGAACTGAGAACGCGTTGATAGAAGAGGATCATTTCAAAGACTGCTCGGCGAATTATGAACCAATCGTGTTGCTCCATTACACTCCGAAGACAACAATTAGATTGGAATGGAATGAACAACTACATGCTCATGAGTCATACATGACAAATAGAAGTCATCGGGATAATTTCGCCCTCTGCATTGAAGAGTTTAAGGACAGAGTTACTGATGGCCAGAGGGCAAAACTTCTGAGGATGTGGTTGGACAGGTCCAGACAGAAAGTGTGCTAGTATGTGTCTGTTATTACTGTGAACTGAGTTAGATTTAGAGACTGAGAGAAGAGAGAGAGAGATTGAGATCAACAGGGAGAAACCGAGAGAGCGTCTCAGGAGTCTCAGGACTCTGATGATTGTGCCGTTGATCTCGTTAATGATGAGAGAATTAAGTGGCTGATAATGGAGCCAGGGGTTCTTCACACCACAACAACAACAACAACAACCAGGAGATCTCATTAGAGAGGAGAAACTGTCTGCTTCCCAAATGGCACCCTATTCCCTGTGTAGTGCACTACTTTTGTCTCGCTCTGCCTGTCTCAAGCAAGATGGCCGCCACACCCCAGAGAGTGAAGGCCAGGCCCTCACTAACGAGGAGAGCTCTAATTGTCCGTCTCAAATTATTTATTTTCAGCCAGGACGACCTACTGATGATTCATCAAACGAGCTCCACTGGCAACACACACACACACACACACACACACACACACACACACACACACACACACACACACACACACACACACACACACACACACACAGGTTTTTGAGTGAAGTTTGTTTACTTGTCTACCAGTTTCTCCTCAAGCTCTTTGGGAGTGAGTCGAGGTCACCAGAGTTTGTTTTTATAATGAACCTGATTCTGGAAAGCCTGGTTGTAGAATGTCTGTTTGGGGCAACTATCCCTTTAAGAGAATGGGGGTAACAAGTGTTTTTGGGTCAGGTCTGTAAGGAAGTTGTATAAGGGGTGAGAGTAGTGTGCTTGGGCTACTGTATGTGTGTCACGACTCACAAGTGTGTGTAACGCGTTTGTGTGAGGAGATTGTGTCATGGATGTGGGTGTGAATGAAATATGTGTGTGATTGTCAGGGGTGTATTTGCGGTGCATGTGTTAGGTTTGTGTGTTTGTCTGTGTTTGTGTGTTGTATGTGGATGTAGGAAGTGTGTTTGAGGATTGTACTTGGGCTGAATGTGTAAGATGTGGTGAGTTTCAAAAGTCTCTGTGAGGAGTGCTCTTGGTCTGTTTGTGTTAGAAGTGTGTGTGTTAGCATTGTGCTTGGTCTGTGTGTGTTAGAAGTGTGTGTGTTAGAAGTGTGTGTGTTAGCATTGTGCTTGGTCTGTGTGTGTTAGAAGTGTGTGTGTGTTAACATTGTGCTTGGTATGTGTGTGTTAGAAGTGTGTGTGTTAGCATTGTGCTTGGTCTGTTTGTGTTAGAAGTGTGTGTGTTAGCATTGTGCTTGGTCTGTGTGTGTTAGAAGCGTGTGTGTTAGCATTGTGCTTGGTCTGTGTGTGTTAGAAGTGTGTGTGTTAGCATTGTCCTTGGTCTGTGTGTGTTAGAAGCATGTGTTAGCATTGTGCTTGGTCTGTGTGTGTTAGAAGTGTGTGTATTAGCATTGTGCTTGGTCTGTGTGTGTTAGAAGCGTGTGTGTTAGCATTGTGCTTGGTCTGTGTGTGTTAGAAGCGTGTGTGTTAGCATTGTGCTTGGTCTGTGTGTGTTAGCATTGTGCTCAGTCTGTGTGTGTTAGAAGTGTGTGTGTTAGCATTGTGCTTGGTCTGTGTGTGTTAGAAGCGTGTGTGTTAGCATTGTGCTTGGTCTGTGTGTGTTAGCATTGTGCTCAGTCTGTGTGTGTTAGAAGTGTGTGTGTTAGCATTGTGCTTGGTCTGTGTGTGTTAGCATTGTGCTTGGTCTGTGTGTTTTAGAAGTGTGTTTGTGCTGTTCTCTGAGACTTGTCACCTGCCTCTAAGGAGATCCCTAGGGTTGAGCAGGAGATGTGTGAACTCTAGTGTCTGACGGAAAATGACGCCGTAGGCGGCCTCTTATAAACCGCCTGTCAGAGTGACACACTGCAAAACAGCCCCCCATGCATGGCTTTTGCCTGAGAGAGAGAGACTGGATGGTTATTACTAGGAAGTATATCTCTATGGCTAGTCAAAGCAAGATGGTTCCATGGCATGAACAAGAGCTTTGTTTTTGTTGTTGAACAACATAAGGAGACTAATGGGAGTTTGATGCTCAGTGGTTGGTTGTCGTGGTTGTGATGAGTGATGGAATAGTCCCAAAGGGCAAACCCCAAGCTAAATCACCCTCACCTCTGTACTTTACAAGTAATTAGAAAATATTCAAATTCTGTACTTGACCCAGGGTTTGTGCACTGGCTCTCACTGGCTCTTAGGGCTCGGTTTAGAATACAGGGAACGAGAGGGTGGGAATAGAACGAGGGGTTTAGTGTCATGCACTTGATTGAGGACCCAAAAGCGGTTTAACAAAAACAGAGTTCTTTAATGTCGAAACACAGGTAAGACATATATCCTCTTCAAATGGATATGAAGGCAAAATAAACAACCCGCAGAGAGGGCGACAAATGAAACATAAAGTCCTTCTGAATATCACAGAAGAGTTCCCCTTCTAGCAGCAGAGGAGAATAGCTGGGTTAGAGTCCTCTTCTAGCAGCAGAGGGGATTAGCTGGGTTGTAGAGGACAGAGGTACCTGATCACACATAGCCTCAGATGAACAGGCAGATTCCGACAGGACAGGACAAGGTTGAAGCAAACAAGACGATAGTTTGGTTCTGGCATGAGAAACTCAAACGAGAATCTGACAAAGACAGAAGCAGGAACAGAGAGAGAAATAGAGACCCAATCAGAGGGAAAAAGGGAACAGGTGGGAAAAGGGTGAACGAGGTAGTTAGAGAAGACAAGGAACAGCTGGGGGAAGGAGGGGAAGAGAAGGCAACCCAATACGACCAGCAGAGGGAGACAGGGTGAAGAGAAAGAACAGGAACAAGACACAACATGACAATACATGACAGTACCCCCCCACTCACCGAGCGCCTCCTGGCGCACTCGAGGAGGAAACCTGGCGGCAACGGAGGAAATCGTCGATCAGCGAACGGTCCAGCACGTCCCGAGAGGGAACCCAACTCCTCTCCTCAGGACCGTACCCCTCCCAATCCACTAGGTACTGATGACCACGGCCCCGAGGACACATGTCCAAAATCTTACGGACCCTGTAGATAGGTGCACCCTCGACAAGGATGGGGGGGGGGGGGGGGAGACGAGCGGGGGCGCGAAGAACGGGCTTAACACAGGAGACATGGAAGACCGGGTGGACGCGACGAAGATATCGCGGAAGAAGAAGTCGCACTGCGACAGGATTAATGATCTGAGAAATACGGAACGGACCAATGAACCGCGGGGTCAACTTGCGAGAAGCTGTCTTAAGGGGAAGGTTCTGAGTGGAGAGCCAAACTCTCTGACCGCGACAATATCTAGGACTCTTAGTTCTACGCTTATTAGCGGCTCTCACAGTCTGCGCCCTATAACGGCAAAGTGCAGACCTGACCCTCTTCCAGGTGCGCTCGCAATGTTGGACAAAAGCCTGAGCGGAGGGGACGCTGGACTCGGCGAACTGAGACGAGAACAGCGGAGGCTGGTACCCGAGGCTACTCTGAAAAGGAGATAGCCCGGTCGCAGACGAAGGAAGCGAGTTGTGGGCGTATTCTGCCCAGGGGAGCTGTTCTGACCAAGACGCAGGGTTACGAAAAGAAAGACTGTGTAAGATGCGACCAATAGTCTGATTGGCCCGTTCTGCTTGACCGTTAGACTGGGGGTGAAAGCCGGAAGAGAGACTGACGGAAGCCCCAATCAAACGGCAAAACTCCCTCCAAAATTGAGACGTGAATTGCGGACCCCTGTCCGAAACTACGTCTGACGGAAGGCCATGAATTCTGAAAACATTCTCGATGATGATTTGTGCCGTTTCTTTAGCAGAAGGGAGCTTAGCAAGGGGAATAAAATGAGCCGCCTTAGAGAACCTATCGACAACCGTAAGAATAACAGTCTTCCCCGCTGACGATGGCAGTCCGGTGATAAAATCTAAGGCGATGTGAGACCACGGTCGAGAGGGAATGGGAAGCGGCCTGAGACGGCCGGCAGGAGGGGAGTTACCGGACTTAGTCTGCGCGCAGACCGAACAAGCAGCCACGAAACGACGCGTGTCATGCTCCCGGGTGGGCCACCAAAAACGCTGGCGAATGGAAGCAAGCGTACCCCGAACGCCAGGGTGGCCGACTAACTTGGCAGAGTGAGCCCACTGAAGAACGGCCAGACGAGTAGGAACGGGAACGAAAAGAAGGTTCCTAGGACAAGCGCGCGGCGACGGAGTGTGAGTGAGTGCTTGCTTTACCTGCCTCTCAATTCCCCAGACAGTCAACCCGACAACACGCCCCTCAGGGAGAATCCCCTCGGGGTCAGTGGAGGCTACTGAAGAACTGAAGAGACGAGATAAAGCATCAGGCTTGGTGTTCTTAGAGCCCGGACGATAAGAAATCACGAACTCGAAACGAGCGAAAAACAGCGCCCAACGAGCCTGACGCGCATTAAGTCGTTTGGCAGAACGGATGTACTCAAGGTTCCTATGGTCAGTCCAAACGACAAAAGGAACGGTCGCCCCCTCCAACCACTGTCGCCATTCGCCTAGGGCTAAGCGGATGGCGAGCAGTTCGCGGTTTCCCACATCATAGTTACGTTCCGACGGCGACAGGCGATGAGAAAAATACGCGCAAGGGTGGACCTTGTCGTCAGAGAGGGAGCGCTGAGAAAGAATGGCTCCCACGCCCACCTCTGACGCGTCAACCTCGACAAGGAACTGTCTAGAGACGTCAGGTGTAACAAGGATAGGTGCGGATGTAAAACGATTCTTGAGGAGATCAAAAGCTCCCTGGGCGGAAACGGACCACTTAAAGCACGTCTTGACAGAAGTAAGGGCTGTGAGAGGAGCTGCCACCTGACCGAAATTACGGATGAAACGACGATAGAAGTTTGCGAAGCCGAGAAAGCGCTGCAGCTCGACGCGTGACTTAGGGACGGGCCAATCAATGACAGCTTGGACCTTAGCGGGATCCATCTTAATGCCTTCAGCGGAAATAACAGAACCGAGAAATGTGACGGAGGAGGCATGAAAAGTGCACTTCTCAGCCTTCACAAAAAGACAATTCTCTAAAAGGCGCTGGAGGACACGTCGAACGTGCTGAACATGAATCTGGAGTGACGGTGAAAAAATCAGGATATCGTCAAGGTAAACGAAAACAAAGATGTTCAGCATGTCTCTCAGGACGTCATTGACTAATGCCTGAAAGACAGCTGGAGCGTTAGCGAGGCCGAAAGGAAGAACCCGGTATTCAAAGTGCCCTAACGGAGTGTTAAACGCCGTCTTCCACTCGTCCCCTTCCCTGATGCGCACGAGATGAAAAATCTGGCTCCCTGCAGGATCTCGAAGGCTGAAGACATAAGAGGAAGCGGATAACGATTCTTCAACTGTTATGTCATTCAGCCCTCGATAATCTATGCAGGGGCGCAGAGACCCGTCCTTCTTTTTGACAAAAAAAAACCCGCTCCGGCGGGAGAGGAGGAGGGGACTATGGTACTGGCGTCAAGAGCTACAGACAAATAATCTTCGAGAGCCTTACGTTCGGGAGCCGACAGAGAGTATAGTCTACCCCGGGGGGGAGTGGTTCCCGGAAGGAGATCAATACTACAATCATACGACCGGTGTGGAGGAAGAGAGGTGGCCCTGGACCGACTGAACACCGTGCGCAGATCGTGATATTCCTCCGGCACCCCTGTCAAATCACCAGGCTCCTCCTGTGAAGAAGAGACAGAGGAAACAGGAGGGATAGCAGACATTAAACATTTCACATGACAAGAGACGTTCCAGGAGAGGATAGAATTACTAGACCAATTAATAGAAGGATTATGACAAACTAGCCAGGGATGGCCCAAAACAACAGGTGTAAAAGGTGAACGAAAAATTAAAAAAGAAATGGTTTCGCTATGATTACCAGAGACAGTGAGGGTTAAAGGTAGCGTCTCACGCTGAATCCTGGGGAGAGGACTACCATCCAAGGCGAACAAGGCCGTGGGCTCCCTTAACTGTCTGAGAGGAATGTCATGTTCCCGAGCCCAGGTCTCGTCCATAAAACAGCCCTCCGCCCCAGAGTCTATCAAGGCACTGCAGGAAGCTGACGAACCGGTCCAGCGTAGATGGACCGACAAGGTAGTGCAGGATCTTGAAGGAGAGACAGGAGTAGTAGCGCTCACCAGTAGCCCTCCGCTTACTGATGAGCTCTGGCTTTTACTGGGCATGAAGTGACAAAATGACCAGCGGAACCGCAATAGAGACAGAGGCGGTTGGTGATTCTCCGTTCCCTCTCCTTAGTCGAGATGCGGATACCTCCCAGCTGCATAGGCTCAGCACCCGAGCCGGCAGAGGAAGATGGTAGTGATGCGGAGAGGGGGGCAACGGAGAACGCGAGCTCCTTTCCACGAGCTCGGTGACGAAGATCAACCCGTCGCTCTATGCGAATAGCAAGTTCAATCAAGGAATCCACGCTGGAAGGAACCTCCCGGGAGAGAATCTCATCCTTTACCTCCGCGCGGAGACCCTCCAGAAAACGAGCGAGCAAAGCCGGCTCGTTCCAGTCCCTGGAGGCAGCAAGAGTGCGAAACTCAATAGAGTAGTCTGTTATGGATCGATTACCTTGACATAGGGAAGACAGGGCCCTGGAAGCTTCCTCCCCAAAAACAGAACGATCAAAAACCCGTATCATCTCCTCCTTAAAGTCCTGATACTGGTTAGTACACTCAGCCCTTGCCTCCCAGATTGCCGTGCCCCACTCACGAGCCCGTCCAGTAAGGAGAGATATGACGTAGGCGATACGAGCTGTGCTCCTGGAGTAAGTGTTGGGCTGGAGAGAAAACACAATATCACACTGGGTGAGGAACGAGCGGCATTCAGTGGGCTCCCCAGAGTAACACTGCGGGTTATTGATTCTGGGCTCCGTAGATTCGAAAGCCCTGGAAGTGGCCGGTGGATCGAGGCAGAGATGGTGAATCTGTTCTGTGAGGTTGGAGACTTGGGCGGCCAGGGTCTCAACGGTATGTCGAGCAGCAGACAATTCCTGCTTGTGTCTGCCTAGCATCGCTCCCTGGATCTCGACGGCTGAGTGGAGAGGATCCGAAGTCGCTGGGTCCATTCTTGGTCAGATTCTTCTGTCATGCACGTGATTGAGGACCCAAAAGCGGTTTAACAAAAACAGAGTTCTTTAATGTCGAAACACAGGTAAGACATATATCCTCTTCAAATGGATATGAAGGCAAAATAAACAACCCGCAGAGAGGGCGACAAATGAAACATAAAGTCCTTCTGAATATCACAGAAGAGTTCCCCTTCTAGCAGCAGAGGAGAATAGCTGGGTTAGAGTCCTCTTCTAGCAGCAGAGGGGATTAGCTGGGTTGTAGAGGACAGAGGTACCTGATCACACATAGCCTCAGATGAACAGGCAGATTCCGACAGGACAGGACAAGGTTGAAGCAAACAAGACGATAGTTTGGTTCTGGCATGAGAAACTCAAACGAGAATCTGACAAAGACAGAAGCAGGAACAGAGAGAGAAATAGAGACCCAATCAGAGGGAAAAAGGGAACAGGTGGGAAAAGGGTGAACGAGGTAGTTAGAGAAGACAAGGAACAGCTGGGGGAAGGAGGGGAAGAGAAGGCAACCCAATACGACCAGCAGAGGGAGACAGGGTGAAGAGAAAGAACAGGAACAAGACACAACATGACAATACATGACATTTAGAAGGGAAGAAAGACAAAACTCTCCTCTCTTTTCTCAGCCTCTTGTCCAGAGGGAGCTGCTTCTATGTTTTATTAGCACACCAGAATTATTTATAAAATGGTTGTGGGAAAACATGGAAACAACATTAGTGGAGGAGGAGAGAGAGCTGAAAATAGGATGAAAAAGCGTTGAAAAACGTATTTTCTGTAGGCTGTGAATACTTAAATAGAGGTTAAATGGTGGTCGGCAGCACGACACTATGGTTTGCATCATTCAAAAGTAAAGTTGCCAAATAACTCTAAATCTAGTGTATAGGACCTGTTTCAAATGATCACTTTTGGGAAAAATATCTCTTCTATTTTAGTCAGCTAAGTTCAATTATAATCTTCTTACTATAAAATCCTAAAATATAAAATAATGTCAGGGGACTTAAGCATATCTTGTCTGCTAAATGAACAAGCCTACAGCCGATAGCGTGGCACATAGCTAGATAACATACAGTCGGGCAACACGTATTCTGTTCTTCTGAAATACATTTTCTTCATATCATAATGTTTATTTAGACGGACATTCCTAAAAATAAATAATGGATTTATTGTGATGGTGTATATTCAATAATTTTTTTAGCCCATTTTAAATGTTCCAAATGCGCCCAGCAGCAGCTTGCGTGTGTGTGTGGAGGCCTGCAGATGCTAAACGTGTTTATGTTAATAAACGGTCGACTACTGTGAGACCGGCAGTCTTTTGCATGACAATAACCGGCAGAAGGACATCACCGCCACAGTCCTAGCGTAGACGTCGACTTGCCTCCAGAAACAGTCCAAAATGAACGAAAAAACGTCACAAAATGTTGTCATAATATATGCACTCTCCTGTTCTCTCAGAACCCATTTCCGGATTCAGACAGGAAATCAGGATCAGGATGCCTATATATATGTATTTTCTTCCTCTCTATTATCCCCTTATCACATATCCCTCTGTCAATGGGTGGATTTACTGTTTTACAGGGCATTCGGAAATTATTCAGACCCCTTGACTTTTTTCACATTTTGTTACGTTACAGCCTTATTCTAAAATGCATTAAATAAAAAATGTCCTCAGCAATCTACACAGAATACCCCATAATGACAAAGCGAAAACAGGTTTTTAGATTTCTTTTCAAATGTATTAAAAATAAAAAACAGAAATACCTTATTTACATAAGAATTCAGACCCTTTGTTTCTACAAATTGATTGCATTCCACCTGTGGTAAATTCAATTGGTTGGACATGATTTGGAAAGGCACCTGTCTATATATGGTCCCACAGTTGACAGTGCATATCAGAGCAAAAACCAAGCCATGAGGTTGAAGGAATTGTCCGTAGAGTTCAGAGACAGGATTGTGTCGAGGCACAGATCTGGGGAAGGGTACCAAAACATTTTGTCCGCATTGAAGGTTCCCAAGAGCACAGTGACCTCCATCATTCTTAAATGGAATAAGTTTAGAACCACCTAGACTCTTCCTAGAGCTGGCCACCTGGTCAAACTAAGCAATCAGCGGAGAAGGGCCTTGGTCAGGGAGGTGACCAAGAACCCAATGGTCACTCTGACAGAGCTCTAAAGTTCCTCTGTGGAGATGGGAGAGCCTTCCAGAAGGACAACCATCTCTGCAGCACTGCACCAATCAGGCCTTTATGATAGAGTGGCCAGACGGAAGCCATTCCTCAGTAAAAGGCACATGACAGCCCGCTTGCAGTTTGCCAAAAGGCACATAAAAACTCTCAGACCATGAGAAACAAGATACTCTGGTCTGATGAAACCAAGATTGAACTCTTTGTCCTGAATGCCAAGCGTCACATCTGGAGGAAACCTGGCAACATCCCTAAGGTGAAGCATGGTGGTGGCAGTATCATGCTGTGGGGATGTTTTTCAGCGGCAGGGATTGAGAGATTAACAGCAAAGTACAGAGAGATCCTTGATGAAAACCTGCTCCAGAGCGCTCAGGACCTTAGACTGTGTTGAAGGTTCACTTTCAAACAGGACAACGACCCTAAGCACACAGCCAAGACGACACAGGAGTGGCTTCAGGACAAGTATCTGAATGTCCTTGAGAGGCCCAGCCAGAGCCTGGACTTGAACCCGATCGAACATCTCTGAAGAAATAGCTGTGCAGCATCGCTCCCCATCCAACCTGACAGAGCTTGAGAGGATCTGCAGAGAAGAACGGGAGAAACTCTCCAAATAAAGGTGTGCCAAGCTTGTAGCGTCATACCCAAGAAGACGTAAGACTGTAATCACTGCCAAAGGTGCTTTAACAGAGTACAGAGTAAAGGGTCTGAATACTTATGTAAATGTGATACGTCAGTTTATTTTGAATGAGTTAGCAAAAATGTCTAAAAACCTGTTTTTGCTTCGTCATGATGGGGCATTGTGTGTAGATTGATGAGGGGGAAAAAAACATTCAATAAATTGTAGAATAAGGCTGTAACCTAACAAAATGTGGAAAAAGTCAAGGGGTCTGAATACTTTCTGAAGGCACTGTATATGCAGAGACTGAGGGAATATGTAACAGACAGGTGTATCTATTACCAGAAATCTGTCCTCCTTTTTTCCTCAACTCACTTTGAGACAAAAGATAGGAATGAAGAACCTTATCTTTAAGAACAGGGCTGTGTGTGTGTGTGTGTGTGTGTGTGCGTGTGTGCGTGTGTGTGTGTGAGTGTGAATGTGTGCGTGTGTGAATGTGTGTGTGTGTGCGCGTGCGTGCGTGTGCGTGTGCGTGCGTGTGCGTGTGCGTGTGTGAATGTGTGTGTGTGCGTGCGTGCGTGCGTGCGTGCGTGTGTGTGTGCGTGCGTGCGTGTGCATGCATACCTGTGCGTGTGCGTAGCTATAGAGAGAGACTGGTGAATCCCAGAGAGAGGTAAGAAAGCCTTTTAACTGTGTTGGCCTTGTCCATGTATTTTTAACTGGCTGTCCTTTTGGATCTGTTTGAATAATACATAGAGGGAGAGAAGGAATAGCCAATAAGTGTTTGAGTTGAATAGCCTTTGTTGCAGAGCAGGGCCCCACTGCGCCTCAGGGGCAACCCCTCTTTCATCCATCTCTCCATCCCTCCCTCCTCCACAGGCTACCTGGGAACCGGTGTGTGACTAAAGACTTCAGCAAGTCTCAGTTTGTCTTGCGGCTAGCTGAAGTCGACTAGGTGAACCGAAGGAACACTCCACCCAAACAAAATGAGATTTTGGCATTTATTTCATTAGTCCATTGTTGACATAGTCCCACAATGTTTTGCTTGTCACCAATCAAGTTTTCAAGATATATAACTTTCAAAATACAGAAATCATATGATGCTGCGTTTTGCGTATGATGCAAAATGCATCATACGGGGGATGATTTCTGTGTTTTTGTCTTTCTAACCACTCTGACATCAACGCAAATTCTATCAAAAATTATATCAAACACTTATCATCAAAACAGTATGCACTTTTAAAACTCACCTCACTGTGGTGATAAATTTGATTCCTTTCTCCAGCGTGCAGAGAGGGGCTGTCAACCATTTAATGAAATATGTTTTGTTGTGAAAACCCGAACAGATTTCACTTGGTTTCCAAAATGAAGCACTGGGTAGCTGCAGGAGCAGGGTTGGAGAGCCCCTTGCCATACAGAGTTTGTTGTGGAATATGTTGTTGAACGGAGTAACCTACCTGACATGAGTGAAACGAACCGGCAGGAAAGTGGCCTCCATTCGCTATTCGAGTGCATACGGATGTCATGTGTTTGAACTCTGCCCCAGTTCCCGCCCATTTGATAACGGGCCATTCTAAATCTCAACTAATGTTACATGTTAGTAAAGACAAGATTAAATTGATTATAGTCTAACGTGTGAAAATATGATCACTTGATGTTTTGCATGACAATAATCGGCTGACAAAATTTCATGACTGCCACGGCCCTAGTGTAGACTTCGGCTTGCCTCCAGAAACATTTATGTGAGCCCGATCAGCTGAAAAATCCCTCACCGAAGTCCAAAACAAACAAAAACGTCACGAAATGTTGTCATGATATATGCACAAACTCTTCCAAACTGTTTCGGCTGGGAAGCATGTGGACGCCTCAAAGACCAGGGTACAATCAGGTAGGGAGGGAGAGACAGGGGGAGGGAGGGATGGAGGGAGAGGGGGGAAGAGGTAGAGCGAGAGGAAAGGAAGGAGTTTACTGGTCTCAGATCTCTATAATTTGTCTTGTAGCGTGACGGCCACCCTCTGATTTCTATTATAATGTGACAGAGGGAGAGTGTGTATGTGCGTTCACTACAAATTGGCCAGTATTACCTAGTGTTGATTTGTCAGTGTAACATTTCTAGTGTTGATTCAGGAGTTAATTGAAATCTGTAAGTGTTAAAATAACACTCATTGGTGAAAAGGAAACCCAGTGTTGGTGTTAATAACCAGTGTTAACCCCAAACCACGGCCATCATTATCAATATACCGTGCTGTATTGCAGGTAGATTTTTTTTCAATTGTTTGATTCAATATCTCTGTTTTTGCATGTACAGTACTGTGCAAAAGTTTTAGGCAGGTGTGAAAAAATGCTGTAAAGTAAGAATGCTTTCAAAAATAGACATGTTAATAGATTATATTTATCAATTAACAAAATGCAAAGTGCGTGAACATAAGAAAAATCTACATCAAATCCATATTTGGTGTGACCATACTTTGCCTTGAAAACAGCATTTATTCTTCTAGGTACACTTGCACACAGTCAGAGATTTTGTCGGCATACAGTCAGGTGTATGATTAAACAATTATACTAAACAGGTGCTAGTCATCATCAATTCAATATGTAGGTTGAAACACAATCATTAACTGAAACAGAAACAGCTGTGTAGGAGGAATACAACTGGGTGTGGCCAAACTCAGCCAACAAGGTGAGGTTGCTGAAGACAGTTTACTGTCAACTCATACCACTTTGAAGATGCAAAATATTTTGGGGTGTGAAACAAACAAGAAATAATACAAAAAAACAGAAAACTTGAGCGTGCATAACTATTCACCCCCCAAAGTCAATACTTTGTAGAGACAACTTTTTGCAGCAATTACAGCTGCAAGTCTCTTGGGGTATGTCTCTATAAGCTTGTCACGTCTAGCCATTGGGATTTTTCCCATTCTTCAAGGCAGAGCTGCTCCAGATCCTTCAAGTTCGATGGGTTCCACTGGTGTCTTTGACTAGGCCATTCCAAGACATTTCAATGTTTCCCCTTAAACCACTCAAGTATTGCTTTAGCGGTATGCTTAGGTTCATTGTCCTGCTGGAAGGTGAACCTCCGTCCCAGTCTCAAATCTCTGGAAGACTGAAACAAGTTTCCCTCAAGAATTTCCCTGTATTTAGCGCCATCCATCATTCCTTCCATTCTGACCAGGATCCCAGTCCTTGCTGATGAAAAACATCCCCACACATGGGGATGAATTCTCGGGGTGATGAGAAGTGTTGGGTTTGTGCCAGACATAGCATTTTCTTTGATGGCTAAAAAGCTAAATTCTAGTCTCATCTGACCAGAGAACCTTCTTCCATATGTTTGGGGACTCTCCCACATGCCTTGTGGCGAACACCAAACATGTTTTTTTTTTTTTTCTGGCTGCTCTTCCGTAAAGCCCAGCTCTGTGGAGTGTACGGCTTAAAGTGGTCCTATGGACAGATACTCCAATCTCCGTTGTGGAGCTTTGCAGCTCCTTCTGGGTTATCTTTGGTTTCTGTTGCCTCTCCGTGAGTTTTGGTGGGCGGCCCTCTCTTGGCAGGTTTATTGTGGTGCCATATTCTTTAAAAAATTTTATAATGGATTTAATGGTGCTCCGTGGGATGTTCAAAGTGTCTGATATTTTTTTAGAACTCAACCCTGATCTGTACTTCTCCACAACTTTGTCCCTGACCTGTTTGGAGAGCTCCTTGGTCTTCATGGTGCCGCTTGCTTGGTGGTGTGCCATGCTTAGTGGTGTTGCAGACTCTGGGGCCTTTCAGAACAGGTGTGTGTATATACTGAGATCATGTGCCAGATCATGTGGCACTTAGATTGCACACGGGTGGACTTTAATTGTGTGACTTCTGAAGGTAATTGGTTGCACCAGATATTACTTAGGGGCTTCATAGCAAAGAGGGTGAATACATATGCACACACCACTTTTCCATTTTACATTTTTTTGAATTTTTTGAAACCAGCTATATTTTTCATTTCATTTCACCAATTTGGACTATTTTGTGTATGTTCATTACATGATATCCAAATAAAAATTCATTTAGATTACAGGTTGTAATGCAACAAAATAGGAAAAACGCCAAGAGGGATGAATTATTTTGCAAGACACTGTATGTAGAGACTAAGGGAGTGTGTAACAAACAGGTGTATCTACTATAAGAAATCTGACCTCCTTTTCTACTCAACCCACTTTGAGACAAAATATAGTTACGAAGAACCCTATCTTAAAGAGCAGGGCTGTGCGTGTGCGTAGCTATAGAGAGAGACTGGTGAGACTCAGAGAGCAGAATAGTAAAAGGTAAGGAAGCCTTTAAACTGCGTATAAGTGCAGCGCTAATCAATAGCTGCTCTCAGCTCTCCCTCTCTCTCCTCGCCTCCCCTCTCCCCTGTGGGGAAGGTGTGTATTTGCCTGAATAATTGCTGCTGTGTCTCTTCAGCCCCTGAAGTTACCCACTTTTTCAGACTAATAACACTCCAGGTAGAAATTGCTCTCACATCAAGGCCTAGATCTTAACTCGTTAGCTGATGAAATACAGAACACTTGGTCTGCATGTGGGACCATTTTCATGCGTTTTTTTTTTCAAAAACAGTATTGTGCTTTTATAGCATTCACATCTCGAATTGAATTCCCCCTGTACACCCCCGCCCCCCCCCCCCCCCCCCCCCAACAGGGGCCCAGAGGTGTGACATCATGGCCCTTTGATCTCTCCAGCAGAGGGCCTGATGGGTAGCAGAGAGGCGACAGCTCTCCTCTCTTTTCTCTCTCTTATCTCCATCCCTTCATCTCTCTCATGCCATAGAGGAGAGCAGGAGAGAGGAGCTGTGGGCGCAAACCCTAAAATTCAACAGCACCTCTCAGGAATTAGGCTACACATGGGAGCCAACTGTTCCAATCATTTCATTCATTGTGTCAGAAATGGACCACTATTCCCTATGGCTTTCAGAAACTAGTTAAATATCTGGGTCATACCCTGGACTTCCTGTTGTGAATGATTTAACTTGATTTGCCTGAGTTAAAATACATACTGATAGTTTGGTTAGCAGCATTATCAAGTATAGCAACATTTTTGTGAAAGTTATTAAGTGTGAATCATGGCAAATCAAATCAAATTGTGTTTGTCACATACACCCGAAAACAACGGGTGTATGCTTTACTGTGAAATGTTTCCTTCTGAGCCCTTCTCAATGATGCAGAGTAAAACAATATATAATAATTGTACACAAGAGGAATAAAATACACAAGAATGATGCTATATGCAGGGATTAGCAGTACCAGATCAATGTCAAATAATCAAATAGTGTCCAGATGGTTATTTATGTTCCTGTTGTGACGCCTCTCCTGTGTGTCAAACATCCTCACTTTGTCTCAGAACAGCACCGGCTGCAAATTTGATTGAAAAATGAACCACCAGGAGACCACTTAGCCCTTCCATAAGGGACTAATCTAATGAATGATCAGTTTCATGCTGTTAGCCACACACACACACGCACGCACGCACGCACGCACGCACACACACACACACACACACACACAAATAGTCTTGTACAGCTAACCTTGTGGGGACACACAATTCAGTCCCATTCAAAATCCTATTTTCCATAAACCTTACCCTAACCCCAAAACCTAAGCTAAACCTAAACCTAACCCTAGCTCCTAACCCTAACCCTAAACCTAAACCTAATTCTAACACTAACACTAATTCTAACTTTAACCCTAAACCCCCTAGAAATAACATTTGACATTGTAGGAGACTAACAAAATGTCCCCAGTTGGTCAAAGTTTTGTTTGTTTACTAGTAGTAGTTTAATACCCCCCCCCCCCCCCCCCCCCCCCACACACACACACACACACACAGGTATGTACAGAGGATAGCTAAAACTCATTCATAATTATCTGTGTGCCCTTAATTGAACCAAATGTACACACACACACACACACGCACACGTACACACACACGTACACACTCACACACTCATCAGAGGGCAGAAAGCTCCCGTTCTGCATCCTATCCTAGCCCCGCTGCCTCTGCCAAGTGCCACTTCAATGATGGAATTATTTTTAATAGGCTACTTTAGGTGTCATATATAATTACCCGCAGGCCATTTCTACAGCACCTGCCACTGCAGTATCAATTTAGTTAGTTGAAAAAGTAAACCGTTCATAAATCAAGCCGGCACTAAATCTACATCATTTCAAGCCAGGGGGTAAATATATAAATATAGATTTTGGGTTTTCTGTTTGTGCCTGTCACTTGTGGCTGTAAATGATTTTCTTTCCTATTATTAATTTTGTCGTATCCCAAATGGCACCGTATCCCCTACACAGAATCCAGTGGGCCGTGGTCAAAAGTAGTTCACTATATAGGGAATAGGGTGCCATTTGGGATGAAACCTTTCACTCTGAGTGGAGAGGGAATCTAGCTGTTAATCCTGAGTAAATGGAAAGACTGAGATCCATAACAATATTAAACACGCTCAATTAAACACAGACACAGTGGAGAGGCAGACAAACCTCGCCCATGTAATTAACTAATGTACATACCACCATCAAATCGCCATTTCATTAGCTCCATACTGTTAGCCTGGTCCCAGATCTGTTTCTGCTCTTGCCAACCCTATTGCTCATTGTTAAGCCAAACATGACACTGATCAGTGCTGAACCGACTATAGGATCTAGGCCTTCAGAGGGACCAAAAATCTTCCAATACATTGCATTGTAAAAATCCAGAAAGTAACAGAACATATAGCATAACTTAATGCGCCCGACATTATATCCTCTGTAGTCGGACCATTCTAGTTGTAGTGAAGGAGGAGCAATGCTTTGGCTGTGCTTTGGGCTGCAGCACACAGAGACAGAACCGGCATGGACACACAGCATAAAATAATGCGACCAGCAAAACATAAAGCACACTGTTTACACAACCTATGATAGCCTAACACCACTATCACCAATAGCGACAAATTAAATTAGCGACAAATTTAAATTTCACCTTCATTTAACCAGGCAGGCCAGTTGAGAACAAGTTCTCATTTACAACTGCGACCTGGCCAAGATAAAGCAGTGCAACAAAAAACAACAACACATGGGATAAACAAAAGTACAGTCAATAACACAATATAAACATACAGTGTATATATATATATA
Source organism: Oncorhynchus mykiss (assembly GCF_057628025.1). Lineage (NCBI taxonomy): Eukaryota > Metazoa > Chordata > Actinopteri > Salmoniformes > Salmonidae > Oncorhynchus > Oncorhynchus mykiss. The sequence goes on from NC_143036.1 coordinate 54,859,499, forward strand.
CACAGTGTGTGCAAATGGTGTAAGGAGGTAAGGCATTAAATAGGCCATAGTGGTGAAGTAATTACAATTTAGCAAATTAACCCTGGAGTGATAGATGTGCAGATGATGATATGCAAGTAGAAATACTGGTGTGCTAAAGAGCAAAAAAGTAAATTAAAAACAATATGGGGATGAGGTAGGTAGTTGGATGGGCTATTTACAGATGGGCTATGTACAGCTGCAGCGATCGGAAAGCTGCTCAGATAGTTGATGCTTAAAGTTAGTGAGGGAGATATAAGTCTCCAACTTCAGCAATTCCTTGCAATTCGTTCCAGTCATTGGCAGCAGAGAACTGGAAGGAAAGGTGGCCAAAGAAGGTGTTGGCTTTGGGGATGACCAGTGAGATATACCTGCTGGAGTGCGTGCTACAGGTGTTGTTATGGTGACCAGTGAGCTGAGATAAGGCCGGCTTTACCTAGCAAAGACGTATAGATGACCTGGAGACCGGTGGGTCTGGCGACGAATATGTAGCGAGGGCCAGCCAACGAGAGCATACAGGTTGCAGTGGTGGGCAATATATGGGGCTTTGGTGACAACATGGGTGGCACTGTGATAGACTGCATCCAGTTTGCTGAGTAGAGTGTTGGAGGCTATTTTGTAAATTACATCGCATAAGTCGAGGAACGGTAGAATAGTCCGTTTTACGAGGGTGTGTTTGGCAGTGTAAGTGAAGGAGGCTTTGTTGCAAAATAGGAAGCCGATTCTAGATGTAACTTTGGATTGGAGATGTTTGATGTGAGTCTGGAAGGAGAGTTTACAGCCTAACCACACACCTAGGTATTTGTAGTTGTCCACATATTCTAAGTCAGAACCGTCCAGAGTAGTGATGCTAGTCGGGCGGGCGGGTGTGGGCAGCGATCGGTTGAAGAGCATGCATTTAGTTTTACTAGAGTTTAAGAGAAATTGGAGGCCACGGAAGGAGTGTTGTATGGTATTGAAGCTCGTTTTGAGGTTTGTTAACACAGTGTCCAAAGAAGGGCCAGATGTATTCAGAATGGTGTCGTCTGCGTAGAGGTGGATCAAGGAATCACCAGCAGCAAGAGCGACATCATTGATATATACAGAGAAAAGAGTCGGCCTGAGAATTGAACCCTGTGGTACCCCCATAGAGACTGCCAGAGACTGGACAACAGGCCCTCCGATTTGACACACTGAACTCTGTCAGAGAAGTAGTTGGTGAACCAGGCGAGGCAGTCATTTGAGAAACCAAGGCTGTTGAGTCTGCCGATAAGAATATGGTGATTGACAGAGTCGAAAGCCTTGGCCAGGTCGATGAAGACGGCTGCACAGTACGGTCTTTTATTGATGGCGGTGTCGTGTCTTTGGCTATGCCGGATTAAGTGATATGACATGCTATTCTATATAATAATTTCTCTGTAATAATATTACCTGATTGAGCTAATCATGTAAATGTAATTAACCAGAGAGTCGGGGCACCACAAAATAATATTTCTAGAGCTGTTATCTTCCGAATAAACTCTAAAAACCTAGTAATATTTTACATCAATAGCAGTCAATATTAATCGTCATCTTAATTCAGTCTCATCTGAAAGTTGTAAATTCTTGGTTATCTGCACGAACCCTGGCTAACAAGTTGAATCAGCAATACGTTTGCAGCTGCTGTTGCTAACTCAACGTCTAGGAGGTATCACTTCTGTAGTGAATAAGAGTTCAAAGTTCATACCATTCGCAACCAAAGCTCATGCTGATGTTGGCTTCGGTCTGTAGTTATTATCTGAACCATTCTGACATCGGACCGTCGTCCTCACATCCTCGGAACAGGAGGTTAAATTGTCGTCAAGGCTTTATATAGGAAGGGAGAGGAGGGCGTGTTTGAAAAGTTTTATAGCCCATGTCCCTTCACAGGGGCGGGCCACTGATTGAGCAGAGCCCTATCTTATGAAAACCCAAATCTCACATTTTAGAAGCTAAAATCACATTTCATCCCTCACGAATAATTTCATATTCAAACATTTAAATTGAACAACAATTACATGTGAATCCGATAACTCTGATGTGTAGACTTTCCACTGTAGAGTTTATGTCATCTTATCGTTGATGAGAATGTCTCAGATGACAACCGAACTGACATCATATTCATTAAGTACCACCGCATATGTTCAATTGGTCGGATTACCAGAATATAGTTGATTTCCCCCCACCTTCTGATGTTCCCAGAATCTCTACGTTAACCAAGGGTTTTGCAAATGTAACATCAGTAGGATAGAGATGAAAAAGGGGGAAAGAGGTATTTATGACTGTCATAAACCTACCCCCAGGCCAACGTCATGACAGCGGTTATGATATCATTTAGTACCTTGAGCGTGGCTGAGGTGCACCCTTGACCAGCTCGGAAACCGGATTGCACAGTGGAGAAGGTATGGTGGGATTCGAAATGGTCAGTGATCTGTTTGTTAACTTGGCTTTCGAAGACTTTAGCAGAGCAGGATGGATAGAGGTTTGTAACAGTTTCAGTCTAGAGTGTCACCCCCTTTGAAGGGGGGGATGACCGCGGGAGCTTTCCAATCTTTAGGAAATTACGAAAGAGGCATTACGAAAGAGAGGTTGAACAGACTAGTAATAGGGGTTGCAACAATGGCAGCGGATAATTTTATAAAGAGAGGGTCCAGATTGTCTAGCCCGGCTGATTTGTGCGGGTCCAGGTTTTGCAGCTTTTTCAGAATGTCTGCTATCTGGATTTGGGTGAAGGAGAAGTTGGGGAGGCTTGGGAAAGTAGCTGCGGAGGGTGCGGCGCTGTTGGCCGGGGTTGGGGTAGCCAGGAGGAAAGCATGGCCAGCCGTAGAGAAATGCTTATTGGAATTCTCGATTATAGTGGATTTATCGGTGGTGACAGTGTTTCCTAGCCTCAGTGCAGTGGGCAGCTGGAAGGAGGTGCTCTTATTCTCCATGGACTTTACATTGTCCCAGAACTTTTTGGAGTTAGAGCTACAGGATGCAAATTTCTGTTTGAAAAAGCTTGCCTTTGCTTTTCTAACTGACTATGTGTATTGGTTCCTGACTTCCCTGAAAAGTTGCATATCGCGGGGACTATTCGATGCTAGTGCAGTACGCCACAGGATGTTTTTGTGCTGGTCGAGGGCAGTCAGGTCTGGAGTGAACCAAGGGATATATCTGTTCTTAGTTCTACATTTTGTGAAAGGGGCATGCTTATTTAAGATGGTGAGGAAATTAGTTTTAAAGAGGAACAAGGCATCCTCTACTGACGGGATGAGGTCAATATCCTTCCAGGATACCCAGGCCTGCTCGCAGAAGTGTTTTAGGGAGCGTTTGACAGTGATGAAGGGTGGTCGTTTGACCGCGGACCCATAACGGATGCAGGCAATGAGGTAGTGATCACTGGAGTGAAAGTTGGTCAGGATAATATCTATGAGGGTGCCCATGTTTACGGATTTTAGGGTTGTACCTGGTGGGTTCCTTGATGATTTGTATGAGATTGAGGGCATCTAGCTTAGATTGTAGGACGGCCAGGGTGTTAAGCATATCCCAGTTTAGGTCACCTAACAGAACAAACTCTGAAGATAGATGGGGGGCAATCAATTGGGGCGGCAGGGTAGCCTAGTGGTTAGAGCGTTGGACTAGTAACTGAAAGGTTGTAAGTTCGAATCCCCGAGCTGACAAGGTACAAGCACATAGACACGGCTGATAGACAGAAGACAGCAGTCACACTCAGCATCAAATAAGAATAAGCAGCCCATTCACTCCAGTAGGAACCATGAAATCATAAGAGTAGAAAAGCACAGCAATTTCCGAAATGAACAAACCAGCTATTACTTCTCATTGCAAATATATTTTTATCATGTTCATCACATTAACACGTCGAAAGTTTAAATGCAACATTATTTCACAAAAAAACAGTCCACACCAGATCTTGAAAAACTTGGGTGATGCATTTAAAATAGCAACAAGTTTCACCTTGAAGTTGTTAAAGCTGCTGCAGGCGCCGTCACCATTGTCACACTACTACAACACAAGCTGGCCAACATTGTCACACTACTACAACACAAGCTGGCCAACATTGTCTCACTACTACAACACAAGCTGGCCAACATTGTCACACTACTACAACACAAGCTGGCCAACATTGTCAAACTCCTACAACACAAGCTGGCCAACATTGTCACACTAGTACAACACAAGCTGGCCAACATTGTCACACTACTACAACACAAGCTGGCCAACATTGTCACATTCCTACAACACAAGCTGGCCAACATTGTCACACTACTACAACACAAGCTGGCCAACATTGTCACGTTCCTACAACACAAGCTGGCCAACATTGTCACACTACTACAACACAAGCTTGCCAACATTGTCACACTACTACAACACAAGCTGGCCAACATTGTCACACTACTACAACACAAGCTGACCAACATTGTCACACTACTACAACACAAGCTGGCCAACATTGTCACACTACTACAACACAAGCTGGCCAACATTGTCACACTACTACAACACAAGCTGGCCAACATTGTCACATTCCTACAACACAAGCTGGCCAACAACACAAGCTAGCTAACTTTACTAGTGTAGCGCCTCGATCACACCGACTGAGTCATTGCGTTTTGGTACACAAGAATAAATCAATCAAATGTATTTATGAATCCCTTCTTACACACATAGACAGCCAATGTCACAAAGTGCTATACAGAAACCCAGCCCAAAACCCCAAACAACAAGCAATGGAGATGTAGAAGCATGAAGTACTTTCATTTCTAATGGAACGCTGCGTTTGCCTTGCAGTATTGCCTTGCATGGGCAGTTGCTGTGCGTTCTGTGGTGCATATGTTGGATTTATCAAATGTATGCATCAAATTGTATGCAGTTGTAGTCGGAAGTTTACATACACTTAGGTTGGAGTCAATACAAATAATTTTTCAACCACTCCACAAATTTCTTGTTAACAAACTATAGTTTTGGCATGTTGGTTAGGACATCTACTTTGTGCATGACACAAGTAATTTTTCCAACAATTGTTTACAGACAGACTATTTCACTTAAAATTCCATGTATCACAATTCCAGTAGGTCAGATGTTTACATACACTAAGTTTACTGCCTTTAAACATCTTGGAAAATTCCAGAAAATGATATCATAGCTTTAGAAGCTTCTGATAGGCTAATTGACATCATTTGAGTCAATTGGGGATGTACCTGTGGATGTATTTCAAGGCCTACCTTCAAACTCAGTGCCTCTTTGCTTGACATCATGGGAAAATCAAAAGAAATCAGCCAAGACCTCAGAAAACAATTGTAGACCTCCACAAGTCTGGTTCATTCTTGGAAGCAATTTCCAAATGCCTGAAGGTACCACGTTCATCTGTACAAACAATAGTACGCAAATATAAACACTATGGGACCACGCAGCCATCATACCGCTCAGGAAGGAGACGCATTCTGTCTCCTAGAGATTAACATTCTTTGGTGCGAAAAGTGAAAATCAATCCCAGAACAACAGCAAAGGACCTTGTGAAGATGCTGGAGGAAGCAGGTACAAAAGTATCTACATCCACAGTAAAAGGAGTCCTATATTGACACCTCTCAGAAAGACTACGGTTTGCAAATGCTCAAAGATCGTACTTTTTGGAGAAATGTCCTCTGGTCTGATGAAACAAAAATAGAACTGTTTGGCCATAATGACCATCGTTATGTTTGGAGGAAAAAGGGGGAGGCTTGCAAGCCGAAGAACACCATCCCAAACGTGAAGCATGGGGGTGGCAGCATCATGTTGAGGGGGTGCTTTGCTGCAGGAGGAACTGGTGCACTTCACAAAATAGACGACATCATGAGGTAGGAAAATTATGTAGATATATTGAAGCAACATCTCAAGACATCAGTCAGGAAGTTAAAGCTTGGTTGCAAATGAGTCTTCCAAATAGACAATTACCCAGAGCATTCTTCCAAAGTTGTGGCAAAATGGCTTAAGAACAACAAAGTCAAGGTATTGGAGTGGCCATCACAAAGCCCTGACCTCAATTCTATAGAAAATTTGTGGGCAGAACTGAAAAAGCATGTGCGAGCAAGGAGGCCTACAAACCTGACTCAGTTACTCCAGCTGTGTCAGGAGGAATGGGCCAGAATTCACCCAACTTATTGTGGGAAGCTTGTGGAATGCTCCCCAAAATGTTTGACCCAAGTTAGACAATTTAAAGGCAATGCTTACAAATTGTAATTGAGTGTATGTCAACTTCTGACCCACTGGGAATGTGATGAAAGAAATAAAATCTGAAATAAATCATTCTCTCCACAATTATTTTGACATTTCACATTCTTCAAATAAGGTGATGATCCTAACTGACATAAAACAGTGAATATTTACTCAGGCTAAATGTCAGGAATTGTGAACAACTGAGTTTAAATGTATTTGGCTAAGGTGGCTTGACAGAAATGGTAGCACACATTCAGGTGATGTTGTGCGCCATTTTGCGCAATGAAGCTGTAGGTGTGATCGAGGCATTAGCGTGGGAAATCTACTGCTTGCTCTACTGATTATTTTCTCTTGTGCTCTTAGTAGTGACCTGTGTAGGGTGTGTAGGCCTTCGAGAAGGCCTGAACCCGTCAAATTCCAAGCCAAAATTTGATTGGTTCATTCCACAGTCACTCCAAAATTCTGCTCTAATACAGTTGAATGACAGAGGCCTTCTGTCCAGCTTTTTATTTCCTAGCTAATGGTCTAGCTGATCTAGATTTTCCTACCGAGAGATCACCAACTAAAATCGTGATTGGATTTTTTTTTCCTAACCCTTCTCTTTCCAACACAACTGAAGAGATGAAATCAGAAGATCATAAAAAGTATTTAAAATATGAAATAGAAATTAAAACAACATATCATTTGATTTTGCCTCTGAAGGCCTAGAAACACCTCACGGTTCCCCACTGACAATGATTGTCAAGGAGTTGGCATGAATATCACAAGCAGACTAGCACTCAGGCTACCATACAGTATGATCTTTTAGCATACTGTAATACCTTTTATATATTTCAGTTCCTATCTATATCCCTAAGTCATCATCTCAGTCGTCAATGTCACGTTCTGACCTTTATTTCCGTTGTTTTGTATTTATTTAGTATGGTCAGGGCGTGAGTTGGGTGGGCAGTCTATGTTTTGTTTTTCTATGTTTTGGGGCATTTCTATGTTTTCGGCCTAGTATGGTTCTCAATCAGAGGCAGGTGTCATTAGTTGTCTCTGATTGAGAATCATACTTAGGTAGCCTGGGTTGCACTGTTTGTTTGTGGGTGATTGTCTATGTCAGTGGCTTGTGTCAGCACAGGTCTATTTTGTAGCTTCACGGTCGTCATTTGTTAATTGTTTTGTATGCAGTGTCAGTATTTTCTTGATTAAAGATTTACCATGGACACTTACCACGCCGCATTTTGGTCTTCCGATCCATCTCGCCTCTCCTCTTCAGATGAAGAGGAGGACGGCCGTGACAGTCATCTTGATTTCTGGTAACCCACACAACAGATTTCGTCTCTCATCTGAGATGTACAGGGTTAAAAATGATTGACAACCTTGATAAAAATGAGCAATAATGACTGCATAAAATAAATAGTTCAAATACTGAACTGTATTGTATGTAATATATATATTTGCATATATATACAGTATATTATTTTATGCTAATATAATTGCTCAGAGAAAGAGATACTGTTTCTCTTCAAAAAGTTATGGGTCAAAATGAATGACACCCCTAAAGATTCTTATCAATAAAGTAGTCAAAAGTTTAGTGTTTTCCTAGCACACAATGACAACATCAAGCTGGTGACGCTACAAACTTGCTGGGTGCATTTGGTTGTGTTTCAAATTATTGCGTGCTCAATAGAAGAGTCACTTTTATTGTAAAAAAAGAAGAATAGAATATGTTTCTAAACACTTCTACATTCATGTTACGGATAATCCTGAATGAATTGTGAATAATGATGATTGAGAAACTTACAGATGGGTCAAAGATCATACCTTCAAGATATGCCAACCTCTCCTGTTATTGGTATATATATCCCGGGGGTCCTGGGGGTATGCTCTTTGACCTTTTGTAACTTTCTCACTCATCGTTATTGATAATATATCTCAGTATTTGAATTCTGTATTCTAATTAGTCATTATTGCTAATCTTTATCAAGTGTGTCAATAATTTCTGACCCCACTGTATGTGAGAGGTTTAAACCCGGATAAGTCTTGTGAGAATGTGGTTTTGGAGAGTCTTGGAACCACATCATGAGCAAGGTGCTCCATCATGCTGGAAAAGGCATTGTTCATCACCAAACTGTTCCTGGATGGTTGGGAGAAGTTGCTCTCGGAGAATGTGTTGGTACCATTCTTTATTCTTGGCTGTGTTCTTAGGCAAAATTGTGAGTGAGTCCACTCCCTTGGCTGAGAAGCAACCCCACACATGAATGGTCTCAGGATGCTTTACTGTTGACACAGGACTGATGGTAGCGCTCACCTTGTCTTCTCCGGACAAGCTTTTTTTCCGGTTGCCCAAAACAATCTGAGAAAATGACTTTACCCCAGTCCTCAGCAGTCCAATCCATGTACCTTTTGCAGAATATCAGTCTGTCCCTGATGTTTTTCCTGGAGAGAAGTAGCTTCTTTGATGCCCTTCTTGACACCAGGCCATCCTCTAAAAGTCTTCGCCTCACTGTGCATGCAGATGCACTCACACCTGCCTGCTGCCATTCCTGAGCAAGCTCTGTACTGGTGGTGCCCCGATCCCGCAGCTGAATCAACTTTAGGAGACGGTCCTGGCTCTTGCTGGACTTTCTTGGGCGCCCTGAAGCCTTCTTCACAACAATTGAACCGCTCTCCTTGAAGTTCTTGATGATCCGATAAATGGTTGATTTATGTGCAATCTTACTGGCAGCAATATCCTTGCCTGTGAAGCCCTTTTTGTGCAAAGCAATGATGACGGCACGTGTTTCCTTGCAGGTAACCATAAATGACAGAGGAAGAACAATGATTCCGGGCACCACCCTCCTTTTGAAGCTTTCAGTCTGTTATTTGAACTCAATCTGCATGATAGAGTGATCTCTGGCCTTGTCCTCGTCAACACTCACACCTGTGTTAACGAGAGAATCACTGACATGATGTCAGCTGATCCTTTTGTGGCAGGGCTGAAATGCATTGGAAAAGTTTTTGGGGGATTCAGTTCATTTGCATGGCAAAGAGGGACTTTGCAATTAATTGCAATTCATCTGATCACTCTTCATAACATTCTGGAGTATATGAAAATTGCCATCATACAAACTGAGGCAGCAGACTTTAATATTTGTGTCATTCTCAAATCTTTGGCCACGACTGTACAGCACATCACAAATATATACATACAGACATCAAATAGGCTACATCACGTGTAAGACCCATATTAAGGGTTACCTCCTTAGTTGGATGAGCGAAAATGTCCCTTCTGCTCCTTGACTGAATTCATTCTAAATGTCTGTTGTTGCTATCCTTGTGAGGCAATCCAGGTATGCATTGGTCAGTCTGTTTCTCTGTTTTTGTTTCACAATGTTCATTGTTGAAAATGTTGCTTCACATGAATAAGTGCTGACAAAAAATGATGTCACCTTTTGCACACACTGCTTCAGAAGTGGATACTCTGTGTCTGACCCAAGGCTCCAGAAATGGGTAACCCCTGAACTTAGTTCACCTTGCAATGTGTCATTTGCCTGCAGCTCCACTATCTCACTCTCTATTCCAGCACGGTCAGGACAGAGGGCTGTGATGACTGGGGTCAGAGATGATACTATCTCACTCTCTATTCCAGCATGGTCAGAACAGAGGGCTGTGATGACTGGGGTCAGAGATGAGCCTATCTCACTCTCTATTCCAGCATGGTCAGAACAGAGGGCTGTGATGACTGGGGTCAGAGATGACACCATCTCACTCTCTATTCCAGCACGGTCAGGACAGAGGGCTGTGATGACTGGGGTCAGATGACTGGGGTCAGACATGACACTGGCACATGAAAGTTATGGCACCTTAACCTTAAGTTAAAAAAAACTCCTTGTACTCCATGATATTCTTGAATCTTGACTCCAACTCCAAGTTCAACTCTTCCAACACACGCACAAATGCACCATAGCTAAAAAGGTTGCAGTATGTCTGGGTTGGATGTGGTGGCTGCTCTGAGTTTTGGGAAATGTACAAACTGTCCGTGAGGTATGTGGTGATTCTATTTTGAAATGCTGTGACCACAAACAGCATTTTGCCCAGAGTTTTATCTTTCCCTTGGAGCTGGAGATCCACCGTGTTCAGGTGGCTGATGATGTCAGTTTAAAAAGCCAGCTTTAATATCCACTTTGGATCATCCAGCTCTGGCTCCTCTCTCCCCTTGCTTGCAACAAATTCACGAATTTGAGGGAGGAGAGAGAGAACTTTCCAAAACTCTGCCACGAGACAGTCAAAGTCGTCTTATTCTGTCTGGTAATCCTGCAGCAACTCGCGGAATTGCCGGTGATTCAATCCCCTTGCAATAATAATGTCCACTACGTGCACGTCACGTGCTGCGTCACATTCTGTAAGTCACAGTCTGAGTTTAGCCACAAGTGCTTCTTGATGAATGATACAATGAAACTCAACCAATTTGGGAATATCCTCTCTCTTTCTAATCAGGCCTATGAGGCCCTTCTCCTTCCCTCGTATGTTTGGGGCACCGTCAGTGCACACAGATGCCAGGTTTGACCGGTCAATACTATTATCAGCAAAAAATGTAACAGGGGCTTTTCGGAATATCCTTTCTTCGTGTTTGTCCCTGATGCGGCAATAAACATAAAAGTTCCTCTCTGAACGAATCGTTTTGAGGGAAGTGGACCCAAACACATAATTGGGCAATGCCACTTACATCAGTGTTTTTGTCAAGCGCAATACTAAAACACGGTGTCACGGATATGTCGGTAATCTGTTGCTTACCGATGTCCTAGCCAATGTCTTCCATGCGTCGTGTTATGGTTGAGTCTGAGAGTTTCAGTCCCTTGATTTCCTTGTTTGTGAAATCGGCGTACAATATTTCGGCTGAGGCCAAAAAACATGATTGAACAATCTCCGCGTCTGTGAAAGCCTTCTTGTTTCTCGAGAGTATCCAAGCAATCTTATATGTCGCCTCGGTCGTTTTCTCTGCAACAGTGCTAGATCTGTCTATCATTTGTTGTTGTACTTTGAGCTGTCCTTTGAGTTGAGCTATTTAGATGTTTCTGAGGTAGCTTTGTGCCAGATATGTTTTGTCAAAGTGGGCATGGTGTGACTGGAAATGTTGCTCTAAATTTGCTCGTTTGAAACAGTTGTCTCCTTTCTGGCAAATAAGACAGTGAGTTAGTCCCATCATGCAGTACAAAGAAAATACTTGCCCGTCCATTTCTCTTGGAACTTTCTGTGTTCTTCTTGAATCGACCGTATCCTTCTCTTAGCCAACGGACCCACGTTAGCTACATTAGCTAGCTGCATTTCCCCTCCGCCATCTTCCTATTTGTTCTGCCTCTCCGGTGGTTGGTTCCACGACGCCCTGTCACACTCCCAAGGGCAGAGCCCATTTCCTTATTTCCATACAGATTGACTTTATTTGTTGTGCTAGCTGGCTTGTAATTGAAATAAACACCATTAAAACAATATTCAGTACTTTTGATGTGGTTAAATAGTTATTAGGAGAGAGTTGGGTCTAATGAGTTGCGTCTAACTCTACAGCTCTGTGGGCAGGTGTAAAATGTTTTACTGTCAGTTACTGTTGTCTGATGACTGGCTGCAGAAGTTCATAGTAGGTCACATGGAGTCTGCCAGGGGAGGCTGCTGAAGTTCATAGTAGGTCACAAGGAGTCTGCCAGGGGAGGCTGCAGAAGGGAGAACGACTCATAATAATGGCCCGGAAAGGCGGAAATGGAATGGCATCAAACACATGGATACCATGTGTTTCATGGATTTGATACCATTCCACTGATTCCGTTCCAGTCGTTACCACGAGCCTGTCCTCCCCAATTAAGGTGCCATCAACCTGCTTAGGTCTGGAATAGGTGGAATCAACAGGAGAAGATGACGCAAGAGCTGGCTTCTATAGGAATATGTGAGTCAAAACCATCAGAGTAAATGGGTCATCGTTATTAAAGGACTATGCCAGTCTCAGGGCTGTAAACAACCACCTGGTGCTAATGGACACACACAATACTCTGAGTGCCTTCGCTTGAATAGTTGGAATAGTTTGATGCACATGGTAATTATGCACATTGAGATGTTGTAGTGACTAATGTCAACCACCAGTGAGCACTGTGTGTGTGTGTGTGAGCAGTGTGTCTGTGTGAGAGAGGGCGGTCTCTCTGTGTGTGTCTGGTCGCGCGGGTGATTCGGTGAGACGCGGCAGCGGTGTAAATCTTCCCATTTCCATAATGGCACCTCCCTGCTGAGAAACTGTCCCCTCTCACACATGCACGCACGCCATAGGTCAGTGGTGTCTGGGTGTGTGATGATTGTAGCTCTGGGTGAGTGGCGTCTAGTGTGACCTCCCTGTGTTGTTTTTCTGGGGTTATGATCACACACACACACACACTCCCGCCCTCCCTCCCTCTTTCAGTATTTCTCCGTGGGGTGATGTTTTGTCGACCCTACTGTGTGGTAATGATTGGAGTGTTTACTCCATATCGCTACACCGCAGGGGGTTGGTGGCACCTTAATTGGGGAGGACGGGCTCGTGGTAACGGCGGGAGCAGTTTTAGTGGAATGGTATCAAACACATGGTTTCCAGGTGTTTGATGCTGTTCCGTTCACTCCGTTCCTCCCCTCTGCAGTCTCCTGAGTGCTGCTACACAGATCATGACTGGGATTTAGTGCATACACACACGGCTGTGTAGACCTCCAGATAGGCCATGCATGCAGCATCACAACTCTCTGCTCCATGGCACCTGGATGGGACTGAGCATACATATGTCAACAAGAATCCCAGTGTCTCTGGCTATGTGTGTGTGCAGTCCCCACTAGAGGATAGAAAGAGAGAGAGACAGAGAAAAGAGAGAGCGGTGGGAGGGAGCGAGCGAGAGGAAGGGAGAGAGAAAGAGAAACAGAGCGAGAGAAACCGAAACCGAGAGAGAGAGAGAGAGAGAAAGCGAGAGAGACGAGTTGTTCTGTGGATATGACAATTCTCATACTGCTAGGTTAGATATGCTGATGTCTCTGACTGGGGTCTCAGCTGAAGTGGTAGCTTGTGGAGAAGGGAAAAACAAAATATAATTTATGTGTATGTGTCTGCTACCCATCTACCTACGCACCTCTCCTGCTCTCTCACACTGTTCACACGCATCTCTGCAAAAATCCTGCTGCCCCAGAAGAACAACATCTCTCTCAACCTCTCCATGGGCAGGTTTCCATTGACCCAGGTTTATTCCACAAAAGCAATGTTGCAACAAAAAGGTACACTGTGACGTGTATTGGACATGGCAGATATATAGGAGACATGTTCTAAAGATAGACAACAATTTGCATCTCTTCGACAGGGAGGAGTTTTATTTGAGCTTTCTTTGTTGCGACAGATTATGATGGAAACGTTTCTTCTAAAATGATGAATGACGAATAATTCTAAGGACATTTCTGTTCAACTATTAAAAAGTGTTTCTTTCGGGGACAACAGTTTCTCCGACTTTCAAGAATGTTTGACTTACCACTTTGCTTTTCTGTCTGGCAAGTTTCACCATTCGGTTATTTCAGATATGCAGGAGTCCAAGTATCACCATGGCACGGGCTGTGGCGATACGTTGGCACATGAGAATTGTCAGAATATGGCAAATATTAGTACATTCTTGCATTCTATCCATGCGGGCCTTCACAGGATACCCGAGGCATGAAACAGATAAGTGGGAGGGCATACACTCTCTTAGAAAATGTGTTATTTTTTAAGAGAACACACGTGTGTTACTTTTAACACAATCACTGTGTTGGCACAACATGATTTGTATAAATATTTTAACACATGTTGTGTCAATTCCTGCAATTAATGTGTTAAAAGCTGAAAACCATACAACACACCCTAGACGTGTTAGATTATTGACCAATCACATTACGGATCCGAAGTCATCATGCATTTAAGTGTGGCTTAGTAGGGGCGTGGCTTTCAGGTAGTTGTTTTTGGCCACCCGAGAGTACATGTCATTCCAGTTCATCTGTTCTGTTGTATTGTTAGCACATGTTAAGGTTAAACACAGATACTTTTGTAGCGTTAATAAGGTTTACACAACTGTATGAGTTCCTTAAGTGCCTATGCATATCCCAATGTTGGGCTAGTTAGCACTTTTTAATATTTTTTTTAATAATCATGTTATACATTTTATACGAAAATATGTAACTATCTGAAATCCATGCCACTAATAGGCCACACCTTTTGATGTAATCCATAGGTTATTTTCAGGAGGCATGGCATGTTGGGTCTGTGGCTTTCAGGTATGTATTTTTGGCTGCCCATGAGAGTAATTCCTGTTCATCATGTTATGTTTGTACACTAAACGTTTTAATATTTCTTCAATATTTTGGCACCTTACATATTTAAATACACAATTAATAACAATATTAGTTAAACTACTGTAAAGTGGTAACTACCTCAACATTAGGATACACATAGGCACTTCAGGAACTGAACTTGTGAAAGCCTCAACATGTGTTGACAATGCAACTCTCACAGGTGGCCACAACAAACTATCTAAAAGCCACACCCCTACTAAAGCCATGCCTCTAGTCTTCTGATCTGACCCGGTGGATAATAGCGCAATAACCCAAATTTGTGACCAAACTGGCTGGGTCAAAAACCCAACCTGTGTTCTGTCTACTATTTACCTATTTTCTATGCAAACTTTCCAAATGTCAACAAAAAAATCACTGTAAAATGTATTGAACTGTTATGTTGCAGCGTTATGACATGCTCAGATTTAACATTGATATTTTTGTTGATTCAATACACTTACAGTGTATGAATTCCCTAAACGCCTACATAAATGCAGTTGTTGGTATGTCTTACTATAATATATAGTATATAATCTTAATATTACAGAATCTGCAAAAAAAAGTATGTAAATTGAACATGATGAACAGGAATGAGATTTAGAGATTTAGATTGCTAGGACAGCCCAGCATGAGAATAAGAAATACCCAATTGATGGTTAAATGAACCTATGTTTGGGTAATCCCAACAATCAACCCAACTGGCTGGGTCAACATAACCCAACATGTGTTCTGTCCATTATTTAACCAACGCTGGGTCACAAAATAACCAAAGTTGGCCCATCATCACAGACTGGCTCTTTCCCTGGCACCATGCCCTGGCTGGTCCTGTGTGTGTGTGTGTGTGTGTGTGTGTGTGTGTGTGCCTCTCCTGGCATCACTCACTAACACAGGAAGTAAAGGTCTGATGCTGGGCTTCCTCGGGCAGAGTGTGTGTTTGCGCTTCCTCGGGCAGAGTGTGTGTTTGGGCTTCCTCGGGCAGTGTGTGTTTAGGCTTCCTCGGGCAGAGTGTGTGTTTGGGCTTCCTCGGGCAGAGTGTGTGTTTGGGCTTCCTCGGAGTGTGTGTTTGGTCATCCTCGGGCAGTGTGTGTTTGGGTTTCCTCGGGCAGTGTGTGTTTGGGTTTCCTCGGGCAGTGTGTGTTTGGGCTTCCTCGGGCAGAGTGTGTTTGGGCTTCCTCGGGCAGAGTGTGTGTTTGGGCTTCCTTGGAGTGTGTGTTTGGGCTTCCTCGGGCAGAGTGTGTGTTTGGGCTTCCTCGGAGTGTGTGTTTGGGCTTCCTCGGGCAGAGTGTGTGTTTGGGCTTCCTCGGGCAGAGTGTGTGTTTGGGCTTCCTCGGGCAGAGTGTGTGTTTGAGTATGTGTACATGACTCCCCTCTAAGAAGGGCTAGCATGCCTCACACTGTTCCCCTGGTGCTTAGCACTGCCACATGTCCCACTCCTCTCCATGTCATTGATCACCAACACTCCCCTCTCCCTTTCCCGCCCCCAGGCCTCTAGGCAGGTGATCATGTATTGGTGACCCTCAGCACATCCCTGTAAACAGAGACTATAATCAAAGACTCCAAGACCACCGCATAGATTAACGCTCAGGATCACTTCCTGAATACTAAGCCAAGGAGCCAATGAATGCAGGGCCCCTAGAGAACATATAGTGGGCAGGGCCAGAGATGGTTAGATGCTGTTGGTCGGTCTCTATCCGGGGAGGGATATGGAGATGTTTGATAGCATGATATGTGCACAGGGTTGGGTAGCTTACTTTGTAAATGTAATCTATTACAGTTACTAGTTACCTGTCCAAAATGTGCAATCAGTACCCTTTGAGTACCCAAACGCAGTTATGTAATCTGATTACTTCCAGTTACTTTTAGATTACTTTCCCCTTGAGAGATTACTTTGCCCTTGATTAGATTAAAATGAATATTACCAATTGAACGACATCTATTGCAGGATAAATCAATGTTAGAGTTTACATAGCTGGCCTTAAATGGATATTGCATTTTAATGTATGGGTTGGTTATGTAGGCTTCTTCTAACCCATTGCTTTCTACTTTAATAGAGTTGATACGATTAGGCTATATATCTCTGTGTCGCTCTCTCTGTCTGCCACTTTCATTTTCTCCCTCTCCTCCACTCAGAGGTGGTAGAATGAGGTGTAGATCACCACGTCAGAGCTCAAGTCTATGTTCTGTTCCGTTATTACATGGTAATACTTGTTATTACACATGTTATTACATACAGCTACTGTCAATGTGATTCAGCTCTTCAGGGGATTAACAAATGTCTCTGGATCAGTAACCAACTGCTGTCAGAGCTCTAATTAGAGCAGAGCAGACACGGACGGCTGATCTGAGACCCGTACTGCTGTCTCTGCTCTGCTCTGTTGACACTGCAGGGTGTATAGAGAACCAGTCCTACAGAAAGCCTCTTTCATCCTGTTCATATATGTAAAGCTGGAGGAGTAGACTTAGTCTGAGGGAAGGAAAAACTTTGTCTCATCAGTGACTGTTCCCTCAGAGTTATTGGGATGGATATTCACTTTTCAAACAAATAGGGTGGTTGCAACACAGTCTCATGAGGTTGGGGTTTGGACAAACGTAGAGCACTATATGGACAGTGGATGCAAGGCCAGTTCCAGGCATAAGCGGTCATATTTGATTTGGAACTCAGTCGGGGGCTCAAATGGCCCTGGAGAGTAAGACTAGGACAATACACCAGATGCTATTTAGAAATTTGTTTGTGAATCGGCAGGTTTTCTCCTTATTATGTCATTTACTGACAGTCACTCAATTAGCCATGTCAGCTAACAATTTTTTGATTGGTACTTAGTCTAGCCAGCTATCTAAACTTGTAGTGATCATGGCCGAACACAACCGGCGCGCAGAGCACGTACCCAGGGGCCCTGACCTCCAAGGGGCTCCCATTTGATTTTGATAGTCATTCTCACTCAGATATCATATTAACATGGCATAAGAAGTCAATATGAAATGTGTCGAATTGCATCAAATGATCTTTAAAACGGCAACATCTTCTCTATACACATGGCAACGTGTAGAATTGCAAGAAATTAACTGAATATTTTCCTCTTTACTGTCAAGAGGGGGGCCAGTGAACTGTTTTGCCGTGAGGTGGTGTTGGTAGTAGTGGTACTGGTAGTGGTAGTAGTGGTACTGGTAGTGGTAGTAGTGGTGGTAGTAGTAGTGGTCGTGGTGGTGTTGGTAGTGGTACTGGTACTGGTTATAATTGTGGTAGTGGTAGTGGTGGTGTTGGTAGTGGTAGTGGTACTGGTTATAATAGTGGTGGTGGTAGTGGTAGGGGTACTGGTTATAATAGTGGTGGTGGTAGTAGTGGTGGTGGTGGTGGTGGTGATGGTAGTGGTACTGGTAGTGGTACTGGTAGTGGTACTGGTTATAATAGTGATGGTAGTAGTGGTAGTGGTGGAAGTGGTAGTGGTGGTAGTAGTTGTGGTAGTGGTACTGGTTATAATGGTGGTGGTAGTGGTGGTGGTGGTGTTGGTAGTGGTACTGGTTATAATGGTGGTGGTAGTGGTACTGGTACTGGTTATAATAGTGGTGGTGGTAGTAGTGGTGGTAGTGGTGGTGTTGGTAGTGGTACTGGTTATAATGGTGGTGGTAGTGGTAGTGGTACTGGTACTGGTTATAATAGTGGTGGTGGTAGTAGTGGTGGTAGTGGTATTGCGCCGCAGCCTTGTGAAGGGTGCCTGCAGCCATCAGATCACTCAGTAGTAGCCGACAGTGGATAGAATGGTGCTGCTCTGATCTCATCACTGCTGTGTCAGTGTCATAGCTGGTATGGCCTGTAGTTGTGTTTTAGTCTGAGCTGTGGTAATCTGTGTCAGCCATTATCTGTGTCACTATCAGAGATGTGTAGTATTCCCATATTGCTACCCGTACACATTAAGAGAATGGGTGGATGAATTGTTTAAAAATAGCACTGTACTTTTCACCACAAACCAGCACTACACACACACACACACACACACACACAGATCTTCTTGGATGCATCCTTCTATCTCTTCACAGGAAGTGCCTCTTGGCGACGTCAACGTCAAGTTAACATCCTCCGCTGCTCACCACAAACCCATCCACCTCTCCTTCCTTCCTCCCTGAGTGTAACAGTCCTCTCCATCCCACTGCGCGTCATGGTTCTCTTCTCCTCTGCTGCTCACCACAAACCCATCCACCTCTCCTTCCTTCCTCCATGAGTGTAACAGTCCTCTCCATCCCACTGCGCGTCATGGTTCTCTTCTCCTCCGCTGCTCACCACAAACCCATCCACCTCTCCTTCCTTCCTCCCTGAGTGTAACAGTCCTCTCCATCCCACTGCGCATCATGGTTCTCTTCTCCTCCGCTGTTTGCACTCCTCCTTTCCTCTCTCCCTAAATGTGTCATGGTTCTCTCCTTCTCTCTATCACTCCATCACGCTATCCCAAAGTGCAACTGCTCCCTCTATCCGTGAGTAGTATGGTGCGGTTCTCCTGTCGTCTTTCTCCTCTCTTCCCTCCTTCCTTCTTTCTGCGGTGTTCCTCAGATGGTGAGCCACAACACATTACCAGCCGTCAGAATGGGACACAGCACCTCTCCCACCCAGTGTTGTGAAAGATGTGATTTCTGGTTGAAAATGGATCCTGGGGAATTAGTCACAGAATCTTTATTTCCCCCCAAACATTTCCCATGTGCCAGTAATTACGAATTGCTAATTGGTTCAATGGCGTGTGTGTGTGTGTGTCTTTGGTTGTGTGTCCGAGAACCAGAGAGTGTTGGTGTACAATAAACTGAACAAATCTCCACTCAGAAAGACACCAGGCTTCTCATGTAACATTAATCAGGTAGTGAGAGAAAGAGAGAGGGACAGAGGAAGAGAGGGAGCGAGAAAGAGGGGGAAAGAGGAAGATGTGGAAGCAAGCTCCTTTAGCCTTTAATCCACTAAAATATTCATCCTACTGTAGATTTCCAGGCCTGCTCTACTTTACATCTCTACACCCATATCTGGGAGTGCATACAAAACTCTCTCAGCATCCTCCATGGACAGACACAGAGAGCTCGACTCAGTATACACATCGGTGGTGGATGAGGTGAGTTCACCCATTACAAAGTACTTTGAGCCTCTTGAAAAGCACTCTGGAACCAGAGCAAAAATTCACGTCTGGCCTTCACTTGCCCTTCATTTATGACCATTCAATGATGGTGACCGTAGTAAAGTCATGGGAGCGTGGAGCAGGCCTCAAGAGGTGGAGTTGTGAGAAAAACCATGGGATGAGTCATGGTTTGATGATGTTTTAAACAGCCCTAGGTCCCCCCAAACCTCACTTTATCACCTAGCACGCAGGTCACACACACACACGAGCTCATACACACACATGCACACTCACACACACACGCTCATACACATGCACATACACACGCGCACACACACACACACACACACACACACACACACGCTCATACACACGCTCATACATGCACATACACACACACACACACGCACACACCTGTGTGCGGAGTTGGATTGTCACGGATTGCGATACCCTGGCACTGTCTCAC
The DNA here is from genome assembly GCF_057628025.1 of Oncorhynchus mykiss. Lineage (NCBI taxonomy): Eukaryota > Metazoa > Chordata > Actinopteri > Salmoniformes > Salmonidae > Oncorhynchus > Oncorhynchus mykiss. The sequence continues at coordinate 54,879,587 of NC_143036.1, forward strand.
CAGACTAGATGGATAAGTTGTAGCTGAAGTTCATTCATTCTCTATGGTGTTTTATCATGTTCCAGCCACAGTAGTTAAGCTTGAGGGGAGTCAGTAGATTGAGTGATAAAGCTTAAGTTGTGTCTCAGTTTGGGGCCGTTGGCACAGTAATGTCTGCCTTTACGAGGTGATCAGGGAGAGACGAGGACATTGGGGTGCACTGATGGGGAACCCCCTGATTCCTCTCTCCATCTCTCACTCTTCCCCTCTCTCTCTCTCTCTCTCTCTCTCTCTCTCTCTGTCTGCAGCCTGCCATTATAACCTCAGACCTCGCTTCTCTTTCCATCTCTCTCTCTCTCTCTCTCTCTCTCTCTCTCTCTCTCTCTCTCTCTCTCTCTCTCTCTTACACCCCCCCCCCCCCAACCCAACACAACACGCCCCAACCCTCATATGGCCAGGCAGGGTGCTGTTTGTGTGAAAGTGTTTTCTCAGGGGTGTTAGCCCGTGAACGGGGGAATTCAGGAAGAGCAGATGAGGCTTGAAATTCATTTTTGAACAACAAGGAAAGTTTCCCCCCCCCCCTTGCCTGGTGAAATGACACTTGTGTTCCTGCAAGCATGAAATCCTGTGACAGAAACAGCTACCTCCTGCTCCCCAGGCGCCACGGCTAATACATCAGATAGACAGAGAAGAAGGAGAGAGATGGTGGAGGGAGAGAGAAAGAAAGAAAGAAATAAAAGGTGGAGGGAAGGATGGAGGGATAGAGTGGGAGTGAGAAAGAGAGAGAAAGAGAAATGGATGCGCAATTGACGTGTGCCCTCAGGCCCTGATAGATTACCCACGCTGCACTGCAACTTAAGCCCGCAACAAGACAGGTGCAGCCAGCAGGTGGGTCACATGATGAACGGGTCCATCACACAGAGGAATGCTGGCCCACTTAATCCTCCAACCTGCTGAGAGGGAGAGATGTGGGAGGGGGGGCTGGGAGAGAGAGAGAGAAGGAGACTGGAACCATAACTCTGTGATCGTGGACACATTGAGTCTGTCTGTGCCATTTGCATCTTTCTTGGTCTGAGTATGTCTCAGGTGCGTTTGGCACCTGGTCTATTCCTCAAGGGGACATGTCATGTCTCTGTCATCTAATCTTCTGTAATGAGATGCTGATTAGTTTTACCTCATCGCACCTCATTGGCTTTCTATCTCTGAGACACACTAACAAGGGGATCTGTGTGTGTGTGTGTGTGTGTGAAAGAGAGAGGACGCTCCATGAGAAAGCGTTCGATGTGTGTGTGTGTGTGTGTGTGTGTGTGTATCTATGGAACGCCGAGACCAAAGAGTTCATGGGCCGCACTGGGCATAGCTGGTGTTAGTGGAAGTGCCCATGCAAATCATATCACACAAAATATTTCACCCACAAGAAAATGAATGCTGTGTTCAAAGCTGCAACAGGCCCGCTGACACATTGGTACTTAATTTCTATATAAATCCATAAACTTCTCTCTCATTTGTAATCATTACAATTTTAGGCAAAAAGTGGTGGTTTCGTGGCTTATTGTTTTTGGATGATGGTTGGGGATATGTGTTGAAATGCCTTAAATAATAAAATGTAATTATAACATTTGCTTGGGATCACACTTGGTGAAAGCCACAAAACAGAAACTGGATGAATGCAGCAACCATGTCTCTCTCTGTCCCTAACAAATACAGTCATGGGTGGTAACTCTACAATTCAATCGAGACGCTAGGCACTCTGGGAAATATGGAAATAAGGCTGTACACTAAGTAGTGTAATAATTTAACACTGAAAAAAGTGTGGACCAGAATAGACACTGAACCACTGTTAAAATGAACACTCAATGTTGATTTATCACTGGAGAATTAGCTGTGCAAATCAGCACGTTCCTAGTCCTTCTAGTTCCATAGTTGGAGGAGAGGAGCCATAGCTGCACTGCAAGGACCTACTGCTGACTGACAGCTGTTCACAGATCGTCAGTGCTGTGTGTGTGTGTGCGGGAGTGTCTGCAAGACTAGTTTCCTGAGAGCATGAAACACATGTTTGTGTGGGTGGCTAACTATCAGGACATTTCTCTCTGTGTCTCTCTGTGTACGAGAGAGAGCGTGGTCAGCCTAGCTGTAATTCTAGATAATGGGAGAGAGAGTGTAAATGTAGACTGGCTTGGAGATTGGAGACAAACCCTTCAATACAACTTTGTAGGAGAAGCTTTACTTTAGGCTGAAGTCGTTTGCTTGAGAACAAATTTCGAACCTCTTGAAAGAAGCATGTCAGAAACCCTGTTGCTGCAGTGCTTTCAGGCTGATGGAAGTGTGTTTGTGTGTTTTACAAGGCTGGGAGAGAGCCAAAGTAGCTCCATTTCAGAGCGCTCACCCAGAGTTCACACGCTCTGACCTCTACACTGCTAATCACCAGCTCAGAGAGAGAGAGAGAGAGAGAGGGATGAAGAGAGTGAAAGAGAGGAAAGGAGTTTGTATTTGAGAGAGAGAGGGGGCGTGTTCTAAAAGCACTCCTGGCTTATAAGGTTGAAGAAAGAGAGGGATTGAGAAGACGAGAGAGAGAGAGAGAAGAGAGGGAGAATAGAGGATTCAAGCGGCATAGAGCAGTACTGTCAGACTCATCATAGGAACTCTCTCCTTCAGCCTGGGGGCACTGCACCCTCCGACTCCCACTGCTCTCAACTAATGGGACGCACACACACACACACACACACACACACACACACACACACACACACACACACACACACATATATGCAATCATGCACAGACACACGCACGCATGTACACACACACATGCACACACACTGATCCTGGTGGGATGTGGAAGGGTGTTCCTCTGTGGCCTACTGTATTGATGGGTAGGTGTGAATGTAGATCCATATTCATGGTAGCATCCACATTACAGTTTTTTACAATCACTTTGGCACTCATTTCAGAACCTTGATGTCATTTTTCAAAACTCTACAAACGATGATAAAAAAGCACAAGCACTGCTTGAACTCTATCGTGACCTGGATCACCTGCCGGCTCCATGTTATCGCTATGTTGTTGTAGGTGGATACCACTCATTTCACTATATACTCGTACCACAATGTGAAATCAATAATCAGTAACAAGTTGGCAGTTTTGGAAAAGCAATTACAAGGGCCTGCATGCATACACTCACCCGCCACTTTATTAGATACAAATGCTCAAATGACAGCCATTTAAAACAGTGGTGTGCAGAAGGACATCTCTTAATGTACAACACAGTGAATAATTCAGGCTGGTCAAAGGAATGGCAGGGGATAGGCACCCCTTCTGAAAGGTGGCCGTGGGCCTCATTTGAGAGGTGTGGGGGAACGCGGTAGAGGACAAGGCCACGGACCAAGACAGCGGCAGCAACAGCAAAGGAGTGTCCAATGAAATCCGAGCAATAGTTGTAGACCATGTCGTAAATCATGGCATGACAATGACTGAGGCATCTCCAATGATTCAACCAAACCTCAGAAGATCAACCGTGGCCTCAATCATCAGAACCTTCCGCAGTGAGAACCGGTAAGTCTTCACCGTGCAGTAAACATTAGGCTACTCTCAGTGTGCCTTTTGAAAGAAATGCAGACAGAGTGAAGCAACTGAGGACTGAGCATGTTCAGGTATGTTCAGTTTCAAGATGCCGGTTGTAAAAAATTCCCCCAAATTCTACATCATTGTAAACAGTCATTCTCTTTCCAAAATGTATTTTTACAGGGTGATGCAGCCGGTTGCTAACGAAAACCCTCACAAATTCCTATTTTTGGATGAGGCAGGCTTCAACCTTGCCAAGACAATTAGGAGAGGTCGGAATTTCATTGGCCAGCGGGAAACATCACCATGTGTGTGACTATATCAAAAGACGGTGTGGTGGAATGCAGACCTCGTATTGGAATATATAATGCAGCTCTCCTTGTTACCTTCCTTGACGAGCTAAATCAGGTCTGTAGAGCTGATGGCGTGACCTATGTCATTGTGTGGCATAATGTCAGGTTCCACCATGCTCAAATGGTGCAAGCAAGGTTTCAAGCCCATCCACAATACCATCCTGTACTTACCCCCATACTCTCCTTTCCTTAACCCAATTGAGGATTTTTTCTCCACATGGAGGTGGAAGGTATATGATAGGCGCCCTCACGAACAAGCAACCCTTCTCCAGGCCATGGATGACGCATGCAATGACATCACGGCAGACCATGGATTCACCATGCCTGAAGAATTTCCCCAAGATGTTTGGCTAATGAAAACATCCATTGTGATGTGGATGAGAACCTGTGGCCAAATCCAAAAGACAGGGTTGAGGGAAATATAGAAGTACTGTAATCAATCCTTTTGTAACGATTGTCGTAGGTGGAAGAAGGAGAGGACCAAAGTGTAGCGTGGTACGTGTTCATAATCTTTTAATTACACTGAACACTAGAACAAAAATAACAAAAACGGAACAAACTAAACAGTCCTGTCTGGTACAGAGACAGAAAACAACTACCCACAACTCAAGGGCGAAACCAGGCTGCCTAAGTATGGTTCTCAATCAGAGACAGCGATTGACAGTTGCCTCTGATTGAGAACCATACTTAGGCAGCCTGGTTTTGTGTCTAGAGTTTGGAAAAATGACCACATGGTTCTGAAATTAGAGATTGTAGAAGTGTTTAGAAACATATTCTTATTTACAATAAAAGTGACTCCAAAATGACACAATACATTATTTACCATTCAATTATATTGGGCACCAAATAATCTGAAACACAACCAAAACAAACAGCAAATGCATCCAACAAGCTTGATGTAATCATTGTGTGTGAGGAATATGGCACCAAATACTAAACTTTTGACTACTTTAATACACATAAAAGTGAATCTGTCCCAATACAATTGGTCCCTTAAAATGGGGGACTATGTACAAAAAGTGCTGTAATTTCTAAACGGTTCACCCGATATGGTTGAAAATACTCTCAAATTAAAGCTGACAGTCTGCACTTTAATCTCATTGTCATTGTATCATCTCAAATCCGAAGTGCTGGAGCACAGAGCCAAAATAACAAAACATGTGTCACTTTCCAATACTTTTGGAGCTCACTATATATATATATATATATATATATATATATATATATATATATATATATATATATATATATATATACAGGTCTGGAAAAAATTAAGACACTTATCAGGAATCAAGGTAAGACCCAAGTGCAGACTGTGTAACAATGTTTATTGTAACCACAGGGGCAGGAAAACAGGTCAAGGCAGGCAGGGGTCGATTATCCAGAGCAGAGGCCATGGTACAGGATGGCAGGCAGGCTCAGGGACAGGCGGGCAGGTACAGGGTCAGGACATGCAAAAACCAGGAGGACAAGAGAAAGTGTGACTCGGGACAACCAGACGCTGAACCAAACCACTGGTAGACTTGAACAAACTGGCCACAGACAGACAGAGAACACAGGTATAAATACACAGGGGATAATGGGAAGATGGGCGACACCTGGAGGGGGGTGGAGACAAGCACAAAGACAGGTGAAACAGATCACAAATGATCAGTTTCTCTGGTTTAACTATTTATAGGTATGTGTTTGGGTAAAATTAACATATTTGTTTTATTCTATAAACTACTGACAAAATTTCTCCCAAATTCCAAATAAAATTATTGCCATTTAGAGCATTTATTTGCAGAAACTGACAACTGGTCAAAATAACAAAAAAGATGCAGTGTTGTCAGACCTCGAATAATGCAAAGAAAATAAGTTCATATTCATTTTTAAACAACACAATACTAATGTTTTAACTTAGGAAGAGTTCAGAAATCAATATTTGGTGGAATAACCCTGATTTTCAATCACAGCTTTCATGCTCTCCACCAGTCTTTCACATTGATGTTGGGGGTCTTTATGCCACTCCTGGGTGTAAAAATTCAAGCAGCTCAGCTTTGTTTCATGGCTTGTGACCATCCATCTTCCTCTTGATCACATTCCAGAGGTTTTCAATGGGGTTCAGGTCTGGAGATTGGGCTGGCCATGACAGGGTCTTGATCTGGTGGTCCTCCATCCACACCTTAATTGACCTGGCTGTGTGGCATGGAGCATTGTCCTGCTGGAAAAACCAACCCTCAGAGTTGTGGAACATTGTCAGAGCAGAAGGAAGCAAGTTCTTCCAGGACAATCTTGTACGTGGCTTGATTCATGCGTCCTCACGAAGACAAATCTGCCCGTTTTCCGCCTTGCTGAAGCAACCCCAGATCATCACCGATCCTCCACCAAATTTCACAGTGGGTATGAGACACTGTGGCTTGTAGGCCTTTCCAGGTCTCGCACCCACTGTGAAATTTGGTGGAGGATAAAATAAAACAAAAATGTTTATTTTACCCAAACACGTACCTATAAATAGTACAACCAGAGAAACTGATAATTTTGCAGTGGTCTCTTATTTTTTTTCCAGAGCTGTACACACAGTACCAGTCAAAAGTTTGGACACACCTACTCATTCAAAGGGTTTTCTTTATTTGGACTATTTTCTACATTGTAGAATAATAATAAAGACATCAAAACCTTGAAATAACACCACCATTTGTCTTGATTACAGCTTTGCACACTCTTGGCATTCTTTCAACCAGCTTCATGAGGTAGTCACCTGGAATGCATTTCAACTCACGTGCCTTGTTAAAAGTGAATGAATGCGTTAATCAGTTGTGTTGTGACAAGGTAGAGGTGGTATACAGAAGACTGCCCTATTTGGTAAAAGACTAAGTCCATATTGTGGCAGTACGGCTCAAATAAGCAAAGAGAAATTACAGTCCATCATTACTTGAAGACATGGAAGTTCAGTCAATATGGAAATGTCAAGAACTTTGAACATTTCTTCAAGTGAAGTCTCAAAAACCTTCCAGCGCTATGATGAAACTGGCTCTCATGAGGACCGCAACAGGAAAGGAAGACCCAGAGTTACCTCTGCTGCAGAGGATACGTTCATTAGAGTTACCAGCCTCAGAAATTGCAGCCCAAATGTAACGGTTTTCTTCCGCTGAAGGAGAGGAGGACCAAAATGCAGCGTGGTTAGAGTTCAACATGTTTAATCAAGACCATACATGAGAACACTACAAAATACAAAACAACAAAAGTGGAAACCGAAACAGTCCTATCTGGTGCAATGACACAATGACAGAAGACAATCACCCACAAAATAACCACAGAATATGGCTGCCTAAAATATGGTTCCCAATCAGAGAAAACGATAGACAGCTAATTGAGAACCAATCTAGGCAACCATAGACCTACAAACTACCTAGAAAGGAAACAGCCCCATAAACATACAAAAACCCCTAGACCAGACAAAACACATAAATCCCCCATGTCACACCCTGACCTAACCAAAATAATAAAGAAAACAAAGATAACTAAGGCCAGGGCGTGACACCAAATAAATGCTTCACTGAGTTCAAGTAACAGACATATCTCAACATCAACTGTTGAGAGGAGACTGTGTGAGTCAGGTCTTCATGGTCGAATTGCTGCAAAGAAACCACTACTAAAGGACAACAATAATAAGAAGAGGCTTGCTTGGGCCAAGAAACTTGGGCAATGGACGTTAGACCGGTGGAAATCTGTCCTTTGGTCGGATGAGTCCAAATTTGAGATTTTGGGTTCCAATCGCAATGTCTTTGTGAGTATATATAACATCTGGTTACTACATGATTCCATATGTGTTATTTCATAGTTTTAATGTCTTCACTATTATTCTACAATGTAGAAAATAGTAAAAAATAAAGAAAAACCATTGACTAAGTAGGTGTGTCCAAACTTTTGACTGGTACTGTACATAAAATACATAAATATCTATACTGTATATAGTGTGTATATCTCTGTGAATATGCCCAGTCCCTTTCTCCATCCTCAGAATAGGAACGGTGTAGTAGACAGAGCCAGCCAGCTAGTCAGTAATAGCATTGTAGCATTGAAGTTATAAATAACGTGTTGGCTTTGAATCCCGTTACGTTTCCCAGGGCTCTAATTGGACGCATCAGTCGGGAGAGAAGCAGCTGGTAGATGGAGAGGTTATTTTTAATGTGACGATGGATGATGCTTGGATGGATGGAAGCACGTGAAAAATGACAGATTTAAAGGTGGCTGTTGCCACACATTTGGAGCTCTGTGTTAATGGAGAGGATCCTTTTTCCTAAATACTGTAATACAGTGGTAAAGTCGCTAACTCTGACATATCACCTCTTTTTCTGTGTCCCTGTCGAGTTATACTGTGTGTGTGTGGTTTGGTATGTTGTGCACCTGTTGACTCCAATACTTAGTGTGTGTGTGTGTGTGTGTGTGTGCGTGTGTGTGTGCGTGCGTGCATGCGTGCTTGCATATGATCTATAGTGGTTGATCAGGACAGCCCTGTGGAGGGCACTGGTCACGGAAGCTGGCACAGTCTGGCTCTTACCCTGGCACCATGCTCTGGCTGGCCCTGTGTGTGTGTGTGCCTCTCCTGGCATCACTCACTAACACAGGAAGTAAAAGTCTGATGCTGGGCTTCCTCGGGCAGAGTGTGTGTTTGTGAGTGTGTGTACATGACTCCCCTCTAAGGAGGGCTAGCATGCCTCACACTGTTCCCCTGGTGCTTAGCACTGCCACATGTCCCACTCCTCTCCATGTCATTGATCACCAACACTCCCCTCTCCCTTTCCCGCCCCCAGGCCTCTAGGCAGGTGATCATGTATTGGTGACCCTCAGCACATCCCGGTAAACAGAGACTATAATCAAAGACTCCAAGACCACCGCATAGATTAATGCTCAGGATCACTTCCTGAATACTAAACCAAGGAGCCAATGAATGCAGGGCCCCTAGAGAACATATAGTGGGCAGGGCCAGAGATGGTTAGATGCTGTTGGTCGGTCTCTACCCGGGGAGGGATATGGAGATGTTTGATAGCATGATATGTGCACAGGGTTGGGTAGCTTACTTTGTAAATGTAATCCATTACAGTTACTAGTTACCTGTCCAAAATTTGCAATCAGTACATTTTGAGTACTCAAACTATGTAATCGGATTACTTTCAGTTACTTTTAGATTACTTTCCCTTTGAGAGTCATTAGAAGAAGACAAAAATGAATATGACCAATTGAACGACATCTATTGCAGGATAAATCAATGTTAGAGTTTACATAGCTGGCCTTAAATGGATATTGCATTTTAATTTATGGGTTGGTTATGTAGGCTTCTTCTAACCCATTGCTTTCTACTTTAATACAGATAATACGATTAGGCTATGTCTTTACATTACTAAACCTGTCTGATTCATTTGAATTAAATTGAATCAATACCTCTTGATCTTCAAGAATAGGACTTGGAAGTATGGAAGTGTAGATGCGGGCCAAATTGTTTTCCCTGAGCATAACCCCAAAGCGAAGGATTTATTAGCCTACTCTGTTTAGGATTTTGTTGTCATGGAAGACTGATTGGACTCATTGCTTCTAGTTGAAAAATAAATCCTGCTCTCATGGAATGGCATGCTTTGTACAATAGTTATTTGCTATATGCCTATTGTTTCTGTTTCTGTTGGTGACACTGATATCGTGATCATTTGCAGCTGTTTAAGTCTATCCAAAAGTGCACAAGTTTGAGCACGTGTTCAATAGGTCTATGATTTCTCTGGGGGGAATCAGCACCTTTTCCGTTGTGCGATAAAAGCCCTACTCGTGGCCTTCTTAAATTCAACTTGTTTTTGACACTACGGAGCACAATAGCATGAAGGAGTTTAGAAGGGACTTTTATTCCATGGGCTGGGATCCGCACTATGCAGCTGTTGCAAGAGCGCATTTTTCAATCGCTGCCCACTGGTCACAAAAACAATGATCGATAGGCAGCTTAAACTTCTTCAATTGATCCATTATTAGGTTCAAATAGACATATACATTTGTTATTAACAGCCATCCGCAACAACCACAATCCGTAAGGCACAAATTGCTAAATGAGAGAGCAGCAGTGTGATTCACATCAATGCGCTATGTAGATATCAGTCTGTAGATATCAGTCTGTAGATATCAGTCTGTAGATATCAGTCTGTAGGCTACACCACTGCTTTCGTTGACCACCAAGCATTTATTCAAATTGGATAATCTTTGGATGCCGACAGCAGTCACAACTCTGGAAGACAGCTTGGACTGTAGCCTACAAAAGCCTATAATAGTGAAACGAATTTAAACTAGCATATTTTTTCAATGTTGATTTCAAAGTCATTGAGAAAACAGAAAAGGTGTAATTTTTTTCCCCATTTAAAAGTAATCCTAGAAGTAATCATCAAGTTTTGCAAAAGTATCTGTAATCCGATTACAATATTTTTGCTGGTAACAGATTACAGTTACAGTTTTTTTGTAGTCAGTTACATGTAATCAGTTACTCCCCAACCCTGTATATGTATGTGTAATATGAGCAGCCAAGATATGCGTGAAAGATATGATATGAGTGAGACTAGGGACATTTATAACCACACCCTTCTCAATTGATTGATTGATTTAATTTATTAGACAAACAACATACTCCAATGCAACAGCAGTATGCAATAATTGCCAGTGGAAGCTTGGCTTATTAAATCAATCAATCAAGTTATATTTGTCATAAAATATGTAACAGTGTCCTGGACCTAAACTCTCAAAGACCAACCCTGTCTGTGTTGTTGTGGAGCGTTGCTTGCCTCTCTATCTCCCATCTATCTATGGAGGCTCCTAGTCATCTCCCTATGGGGCCACTGGGGCCCTCTGTGTCACTCTTCTTTCAGACTGCCTCCATTTCCCGTGTAGACCCTCACAGAGACACTGATTCTGTATCCCAGGGAGAGTCCGTCTGAAAGAGGGGAATGTTCTTTCATAACGGAACAACTACAGAACGCTATAGAACCCTCTCTCAGAGCAGTTCCTTTCCCATCAGCTGGTCTCAAGTGTTCCCATCAGCAGTAGTCCGTCTCAGTCAACGCTGTTGGCCAAAGAGATGCTCATTTCTCTTTCTGTCTGCCTCTGTCTGTCTCCTGTCGTCTTCTGGGGGATGTGGTGCTGTGTTTAGTCTCGGCAGGAAGTGAAGTGTGTATGTGTGTGTGAATGCTGTGTTCTGTCGGGGCGGGAAGTGTGTGTGTCTCCTGCTGTGAATTTTTAATAAACAGTCGGTAAGCAGGAAGTCCCCTCGGTGGGTTCTTGGCTTGATGTCAGAGCGACAACAAGGAGAAAGGAACCAGAAAGAAAGAAAGAGGAGCAACCATTGATCTGGCTGCTGTGAATTCCTTCCTTCTCTTTATGCAGTGGTGGATGTTTTAATGGCGACAGACAGGCGTTGATCCCTGACGAGCTCGCTATTCTATACACACACCACGCACACACACACACACACACACACTATTCTATTTAACAAAAGTAGAGAGTACAGCAGTGAACATAGGATCTAAAGGCCATGCAACTGGACAGTAAAAAATAGCCCTTGTTAGGAGCATTGTTCCACACCGGCAAACAGGAATGATTGTCTGTCCGTATCTCAGCCAGGTGGTTATTACCGATACAAGGCTTTAATCTATGTACTTCTGCTGGTGGTGCGGTCAATTGCTCTCTGCCCACTCCACAATCAGCATAGCCTCCATTTCTGCAGACACACGCTATGGATCCCTCCTCGACCATCTCAGATAACCAGCCAATCAATGGCTTCACTTCAATTAGCTCCTGCTAGGACATGAGAGGGAGGTCCTCCAACCAATATTGGCATCTTAATACCGTTACATGATAGGGGAGCTCTATTTCCAGCCACACACAGGAAGGACTGCACAAACACACACATGCGGAGGCAGGCAGGCAGACACACCCACCCACACACACACACACACACACACACACACACACACACACACACACACACACACACACACACACACACAGATCCGTACTGCTGCAAAGATACCCTCCACATCAGGAGCTAGACATCAGATCCGTACTGCTGCAAAGATACCCTCCACATCAGGAGCTAGAGATCAGATCCGTACTGCTGCAAAGATACCCTCCACATCAGGAGCTAGACATCAGATCCGTACTGCTGCAAAGATACCCTCCACATCAGGAGCTAGACATCAGATCCGTACTGCTGCAAAGATACCCTCCACATCAGGAGCTAGAGATCAGATCCGTACTGCTGCAAAGATGCCCTCCACATCAGGAGCTAGACATCAGATCCGTACTGCTGCAAAGATACCCTCCACATCAGGAGCTAGACATCAGATCCGTACTGCTGCAAAGATACCCTCCACATCAGGAGCTAGAGATCAGATCCGTACTGCTGCAAAGATACCCTCCACATCAGGAGCTAGACATCAGATCCGTACTGCTGCAAAGATACCCTCCACATCAGGAGCTAGACATCAGATCCGTACTGCTGCAAAGATACCCTCCACATCAGGAGCTAGAGATCAGATCCGTACTGCTGCAAAGATACCCTCCACATCAGGAGCTAGACATCAGATCCGTACTGCTGCAAAGATACCCTCCACATCAGGAGCTAGAGATCAGATCCGTACTGCTGCAGAGTGACCAGATCACTGTCTCATCCCACGACAGTCTGCTACTTTCTCTGTCTGTGATTGGTCCTAGCCTCTCAGAGAGCTGCTCAGATCCATTCTACTACAAATTGTTTAGAGACCGACCCCAACATCAGACTGTCTGTCTGCTACTGTCAGCTACTGTCTTTCTCAGGCAGGGCCTAGCCCTATTCTCTCAGAGTGGAACTACAGAGTGGTTCGATCACAGAATCACCACTACGTGCCTCTGATCAGATAGACAATCATGTCGAATGTCTCTCAGAGAAAGAGTCTTGTTTCTTAAGCTTTGATACAGAGCCCCGTCGTTTGACCGCCGCCTTCCTTGTCTCTGTGTAATGGCAGCCTTTGTCCAGCTTGATTAAGTGTTAACACCAGGCCCTCATCCCATCACAGGAAAGAGGGGGAGAGAGAGAGAAGAGCTAGAGAGAGAGAGAAGAGCTAGAGAGAGAGCAGAGAGAGGGAGAGAGAGGGATTAATCATCCTTGGTTGGTTCATTACAAGGCACTAATGCCTTTATCAGGCCTGCTGTTAGAAGGCTGTGTGTGTGTGCGTGTGTGTGTGTGCGCGTGCGTGCTACTACAGTACCTTTATCACCTTAATCTGTTCAAACACAGATCTAAGTGATGAACGTGCCCAGGGCACCGTACGACGCTCATACAGGCCCTCCTCATCCATCCTCCTCCAGCAGCTGCCTCCCTGTCTCTGCCGTATGTATACTGCACCTTGACAGGTAGGCAACAGCAGGCCTCCACTGTGTGACACAGGGATCTGGCACTGTGTGTTTGCGTGTCTGTGTCTTTGTAGGTTGGCTCGTCAGTCCTGTTCCATAACGAGAGTGTATGATGGGCTGACAGACTGAACAACCAGGCTTTCTGCTTCGAATCACTCACATCCGCCTGCATAATGTCCTCTGAAAACACGCACACACACACACACGCACGCACTCACACACACACACACACAGCCCCCCTATGGGTTTTAAATGCGAAGTGCTTTCCTTGTAAAAAAGGGAATCGGTTGAGTGGTGGAGAAAAACAAAGAAATGAAACGAGGCCTGGGAGCCATAATGCCCACCTTGGACACAAATCACTCTGTCTGTGTATGTCTGCCTGGGCGCTCAGTCTGTCTACAGGAAATGGAATCTGATGATGAAGGTACCCTTGGAGCAGACCGTGGCTGGTGCGCCTCCTAATATCCCTGACACGGCAGCAGTGAGATAGAGAATGTGTTTTTCTGGTACATGCCATAGCTGGGGATGAGTTAGCTGGGGATGAGTTAGCTGGGGATGAGTTAAGCCGACCGCATAGATCGGTTTGGTTTTGCTCCTAGCAGAACTGAACGTCTGTGCTCGAATATTCCCTTACAATACCTTAGTTTCAAAAACAATATTACTGTTAGTCCCTATTCATACACCGTAGCCAGTACACTTCCTCAGAATGGTCAGAATTAGTCTAAGATCTCCTTTTCTTAGTCGTGTAATATCACGTCTAACTAAGACGTCCGGCTATCGAGCTTTGACAAGCCTCAAGAAGAAAAGAGACTGACGAGCGCTCATTAAAACGAACACAATGGCGTCGTAATATATGCGCAAACTGTTTCCGCCTGGGACGCATACGGCAAGCTTCAGGGTACGAGACTGGACTGTGTTGTGTGTGTGTGTGTCTTGACGATTAGATTGGGTGCGTGGGTGTGAAGGGCTGAGGTGTGTTTGTGTCTCTAGGAGAACTTCCACTCTCAGTCATTAAACAGGGAGACCGCCATCTATCTCCTACACTTGTCGCCGACCCCAGACCCGGAACAACAGACTCCTCTGTCTACGTCTCAAATCGGCCACAGGCTCTTCTCAAAAGGGCATATGACTCAAGTCAAAAATAGTGTACTGCATAGTGATTAAGGCCACTTGGGATTTGCAAATGGCTGTCAATTAACCCCTCTTCTTCTGTTAACATCTTTGTATTATGAGTATTATCTGAGTATTATGGCTTCTATTACCAGCAATATCAACTCAGATGAATGTGTTATGTGTTTATAACATAGCATCAGACCCTGGTGTTACCAGCAACATTATTTTACAAACTAAACTATCAGAACCACTTATATTGTGGCAATGACCGTGTTTTATAGTTTGCTGTTTGATTCCATTTCAATCATTCTATCCATTCGGGGAGAAAATTGACATTCCAATTCAAGAATCTAAGAAGTAAATACCACACGTTTCCATCCCTGTGGGGATCCAGGAGTGTTATACAATATATCACTGAAAGCCTCTCTACTACTTATCTACCTCTAAGTAAAAAGCTGTTGTTTCACTCTCCCTATCGTTCTTTACCGTCTCTCTCTCTCTCTCTCTCTCTCCCTCTCTCTCTCTCTCTCTCTCTCTTTCTCTCTCTCTCTCTTTCTCGCTCTCTCTCCCTCAGCCCCCTCTCCCTCTCATATTTCTGTTCCGAGCATGTTCGACCGTCAGCCATCTCCTCATTCCTCTCATTGCACATTAGTGACCACAACCGTCTTCTCCAGACTGCAGTGTGGTTGAACACAACACGTCCATCTAGTAGTATATTGATCTAAGAGTTTTGGTCACAGGGGGTTACAGAACCCCTCTCAAACCACCTCGCCCTCAGGCCCTCATCCTTTTACTCAGGATTGTGTCTGGTCAAAACTGAAACCCACAGAGATAACAGATACTCTGTTATGTATCTGTAAGGTTGTTGTTTGGTATTTTAAAAGGTGTTTTACTGCATTCCCAGGGGTGCTGCATGGTTGCGTTTGTGTGTTGGTGCGTTTTGTCTCAGGGATTTGTGTTGTTGTGAGAGTTGTGTGGTGCTGTACCCCACGCATGCTGAAGTAATGGGGTCTGACAGGACTGAGGGTCTCCGAGGCAACTTGGAGGAGGGTGTAACACCAACCCCACTCCCGCTCTCTGTCTGCAGCCTGCAGCCTGCCATTATAACCTCAGACCTTGCTTCTCTTTCCATCTCTCTCTCTCTCTCTCTCTCTCCCTCCTTCCCTCCCTCCCTCTCTCTCTATCTCTCTCTCTCTCTCTCTCTCTCTCTTTCCATCTCTCTTTCTTTCCATCTCTCTCTCTCTCCCTCTCTCTCTCTCTCTCTCTCTGTCTGCAGCCTGCCATTATAACCTCAGACCTCGCTTCTCTTTTCATCTCTCTCTCCCCCTCTCTCTCTCTCTCTCTGTCTGTCTGCAGCCTGCCTCTAACCTCAGACCTTGCTTTTCTTTCCATCTTTCTCTTTCTGTCCTCTCTCCCCTCTCACCATGTAAACTGCAAATAATCTCCCTTCTCTACATGCTCCTTTGTTGTACATCCCCTCTCTCCTTTCTCTGGATTCTGACAAGAGAACAGCTCCATGTTGCTTCCTTGAAGTGAACGTAGGGTATTCTACCACATTGTCATTGAATGTAGTGCGTAGTCTGTCTATGAGGAGATGGGCTGCTTGCTGTAGTGTCGCTGTGCAGCATCTTCCTTTGCGAGGTGTGAGAGAGGCTCTTATAGTGAGATTATCAGGAGGACATTCTGGGGCTGTGTGTCTCGGGACACGGTACTATGGGTCTGGAGACACTCACTCAGATGTAAGTGTCATTATCTAGAGAGAGAAAAAGAGATGCAACACTATTTTCACATTTTTGTGTTGTGATGCAGAGTTTGTGTGTGTTGTGTGTGTGTGTGTGTGTGTGTGCGCGTGTGTGCGCGTGGGGGGGGGGGGGTTATGTGTGCTATGCAGATGTGTGTGGGAGTATATCTCGTCCTGCCGTTTGCCCACAGGCACCCACAGAGAGCTCTCTCTCTCTATCTCTCTCCCTCTATCTCTTTCTACCTCTCTAACTGTCTCTCTTTCTTTCTTTCTTTCTCACTCTATATCTCTCTCTCTGTTCTCTCCATATCACGTGATGAACTTCTAAATGTATTTTCTCAGACAGTGGAGATTAATGCATCTCAGTGCTCTCTCTACCTCATTCTTTCTCTCTTCTTCCCTCCCTCTCTCCATCTCGCCCCCTCAAGGACCTTTCCATTAACAAAATATTCTCTCCCTCTAAAAAGGACAGCAGGCTCTGTTGTTTTCTAAAAATAGCTTGGGAGTGATGCCTCACAAAATGCATGTTGGGGGAGTATTAGCATTGTAAAGGAGAGTCCGAATACTTCTTAGGAAGAGAAGGACATTTAGAATTCAGTCATATATAAGAATGTAAGGCCAGATGTATACCACTTAAATTACATTGTGAGAGTGATAGTCAGTTACTCCTAGTCTGAGGCAGTCAGCCCATGCAGATGGCGCCGACAGAGAGGGTCGCCTCACTTCTAGTCCTTGGGAAACTTAGCAGTATTTCGTTTTTTTTACGTATCATTTCTTACGTTGTTAGCCCAGAAAATGTTAAGTGTTATTACATACAGCCGGGAAGAACTATTGGATATCAGAGCGACGTCAACTTACCAGCACTTTGACCAGGAATACGACTTTCCCGAAGCGGATCCTTTGTTCGAAGGCATTTGAACTGATTCCAGAGGCTGACGTCGCCGCAGGAGAGGAAGACAGAGCGTCCTTCTGGTCAGACTTTGGAGGCACGCACACCACCCACCGCTTCCGAGTATATTACTCGCAAATGTACAGTCTCTAGATAACAAGGTAGACAAACAAATTTCCAGAGAGACATCAGGGATTGTAACGTACTCTGTTTCACGGAAACATGGCTCTCTCAGGATATGCTGTCGGAGTTGATACAGCCAAGGGATTATTTGTGCGTCGCACCGACAGAAATAACATCTCTACAGGAAGAAGAACGGCGTGTATGTTTCATGATTAACGACTCATGGTGTAATTGTACTTACATACAATAACTCAAGTCCTTTTGTTCACCTGCCCTAGAATTCCTCACAATCAAACCGTATTATCTCCCAAGAGAGGAGATGGTTATTGTCACAGCTGTGTATATCTCCCCTCACTCCGATACCACGATGGCCCTCAAGGAACTTCACTGGACTTTATGCAAAGTGGAAACCATACAGAGGGGCAAAAAAGTATTTAGTCAGCCACCAATTGTGCAAGTTCTCCCACTTAAAAAGATGAGAGAGGCCTGTAATTTTAATCATAGGTACACTTCAACTATGACAGACAAAATTATTTTAACAAATCCAGAAAATCACATTGTAGGATTTTTAATGAATTTATTTGCAAATTATGGTGGAAAATAAGTATTTGGTCACCTACAAACAAGCAAGATTTCTGGCTCTCACAGACCTGTAACTTCTTCTTTAAGAGGTTCCTCTGTCCTCCACTCGTTCCCTCTGTCCTCCCTCCAAACTCCACTAAATACTTTTTTGCCCCACTGTATATCCTGAGGCTGCATTTATTGTAGCTGGGAATTTTAACAAAGCAAATTTGAGAAGAAGGCTGCCTAAATTCTATCAGCCTATTGATTATAGCACTTGCACTGGCAATACACTGGATCACTGCAACTCTAACTTCCGTGATGCCTAAAAGGCCCTCCCCCACCCTCCTTTTGGCAAATCTGACCTCGACTCCATTTTGCTCTTCCCTTCCTATAGGCAGAAACTCAAAAGGATGTACCAGTGACAAGGACTATTCAACGCTGGTCTGACCAATTGGAATCCACACTTTAAGATTGTTTTGTTTACGCAGACTGGGACATGTTCCAGGTAGCCTCAGAGAATAATATAGATTTATACGCTGATTCAGTGAGTGAGTTTATAAGAAAGTGCATAGGAGATGTTGTACCCACTGTGACCTACCCTAACAGGAAACCGTGGATAGATGGCGGCATTCGCCTAAAACCATAAGCACGAATCACCGCATTTAACCATGGAAAGGTGACTGGGAATATGACTGAATACAAACAGCATAGTTATTCCTTCCGCAAGGCAATCAAACAAGCAAAATGTAAGTATAGAGACAAAGTGGAGTCGCAATTCAAAGGCTCAGTCACGAGACATATGTGGCAGGGTCTACAGACAAACATAGACTACGAAAAGATAACCAGCCACGTCACGGACACCAACATCTTGCTTCCAGACAAACTAAACACCTTCTTTACCAACATTGAGGATAATACAGTGCCACCGACATGGCCCGCTACCAAGGACTGTGGGCTCTCCATCTCTGTGGCCGACGTGAGTAAGACATTTAAGTGTGCTAACCCTCGCAAGGCGGCCGGCCCAGACGGCATCCCCGGCATCCCCATCCCCAGTCTTCAGAGCATGCGCAGACCAGCTGGCTGGTGTGTTTACGGACATATTCAATCTCTCCATATCCCAGTCTGCTGTCCCCACATATGCTTCAAGATGGCCAACCTTGTTCCTGTACCGAAGAAGGCAAAGGTAACTGAACTGAATGTCTATCGCCCTGTAGCACTCAAGGATCATATCACCTCCACCTTACCTGTCACCCTAGACCCACTACAATTTGCATACCGCCCCAATAGGTTCACAGACGATGCAATCACCATCACACTGCACACTGCCCTATCCCATCTGGATAAGAGGAATACCTAAGTAAGAATGCTGTTCATTGACTACAGCTCAGCATTCAACACCATAGTACCCTCCAAGCTCATCATCAAGCTTGAGGCCCTGGGTCTCGACCCCGCCCTGTGCAACTGGGTCCTGGACTTCCTGACGGGCTGGCCCCAGGTGGTGAAGGTAGGAAACAACATCTGCACTTCGCTGATCGTCAACACTGGTGCCCCACAAGGGTGCGTTCTCAGCCCCCTCCTGTACTCCCTGCTCACCCATGACTGCGTGGCCATGCACACCTCCAACTCAATCATCAAGTTTGATGACAACACAACAGTAGCAGGCTTAATTACCAACAACGATGAGACAGCCTACAGGGAGGAGGTGAGGGCACTCGGAGTGTGGTGTCAGGAAAACAAGCTCTCACTCAATGTCAACAAAACAAAGGAGATGATCCTGGACTTTAGGTAACAGCAGAGAGAGCACCCCCCTATCCACATCGACGGGACAGCAGTGGAGAAGGAGGAACGTTTAAGTTCCACACAAACTGAAATGGTCCACCCACACAGACAGTGTGGTGAAGAACCCTTACAAACTTTTACAGATGCACAATTGAGAGAATCCTGTTGGGCTGTATCACCGCCTGGTACGGCAACTGCACTGCCCACAACCGCAGGGCTCTCCAAAGGGTGGTGCGGCCTGCACAATGCATCACCGTGGGAAAACTACCTGCCCTCCAGGACACCTACAGCACCCGATATCACTGGAAGGCCAAAAGATAATCAAGGACAACAACCACCCGAGCCATAGCCTGTTCACCCTGCTACCATCCAGAAGGCGAGGTCAGTACAGGTGCATCAAAGCTGGGACTGAGAGACTGTGAAATAGCTTCTGTCTCAAGGCCATCAGACTGTTAAACAGCACAGAGAGGCTGCTGTCTTTCATACAGACTTGAAATCATTGGCCATTTTAATAAATGGATCACTAGTCACTTTAATAATGCCACTTTAATAATGTTTACATATCTTTCATTACTCATCTCATATGTATATACTGTATTTTATACCATATATTGCATCTTGCCTATGCCCCTCGGTCATTGCTCATCCATATATTTATATGTATATATTCTTATTCCATTCCTTCACTTGGATTGTGTGTATTATGTAGTTATTGTGGAATTGTTAGATTACTTTTTAGATATTTCTGCACTGTCGGAACTAGAAGCACAAGCATTTCGCTACACTCGCAATAACATCTGCTAATCATGTGTATGTGACCAATATAATTTGATGATGATGATGATGATAAAGACTGTGACGCACACACACATTTAATTTTTTATTTCACCTTTATTTAACCAGGTAGGCCAGTTGAGAACAAGTTCTCATTTACAACTGCGACCTGGCCAAGATAAAGCATAGCAGTGCGACACAAACAACAACACAGAGTTACACATGGAATAAACAAGCGTACAGTCAATAACACAATAGAAAAAAGAAAGTCTACATACAGTGTGTGCAAATGGTGTGAGGAGGTATGGTAATAAATAGGCCATAGTAGCAATTAATTACAATTTAGCAAATTAACACTGGAGTGATAGGAGAGCAGATGATGATGTGCAAGTAGAAACACTGATGTGCAAAAGAGCTTAAAAGGGAATAAAAACAGAGGTAGGTAGGTAGGTAGATTGGGTGGGCTATTTACAGATGGGCTATGTACAGCTGCAGTGATTGGTTAGCTGCTCAGACAGCTGATATTTAAAGTTAGTGAGGGAGGGACTTATCTAGAACCTAAAAGGGTTCTTCGGCTGTCCCCATAGGAAAACCCTTTGAATAATCTGTTTTGGTTCCATGTAGAACCCTTTCCACATAGGGTTATTATGGGGACAACCAGTGGTGCCTTATTGCTACTATAAACTGGTCACCAACATAATTTGAGTATTAAGCAAGTCGTTTACCCGTGGTATATTTCAGCAATACGTCCCGGAGGGTGTGGTATATGGCCAATATACCACGGCTAAGGGTTATTCTTATGCGCGGCGCAACTCGGCCTGGATACAGCCCTTAGCAGTGGTATATTGGCCATATTCCACTAACCCCCGAGGTGCCTTACTGCTTTCATAAACCGGTTGCCAACACAGTAAGGCAAGGAACTACACATCTAAATCATTTTTTTTTGCTTTAATAAATACATAATTAACAAATACAATCCGCCAGAAAGGGTAGTCAGGTCTAGTTGTTGCTAGACTGGTTGCCTTGCAACAACCACAGGCTAGCTAGCAAGCTTACGTTAAACGTATGCAAAAGCGGAGCATTAGCGCCAATTATTTATGAATGTTGGAAATGGATGCCGTTCATTTAACTGGGGGACCTGCTGCTGTGTTGTCAGAGAGAACAGTGCTCCGCCGCTTCCAGGTTTGGCCTCCAGTAACGTTGAAGAGAGGTTTCGAGTCTGTGTCCTCTGACGGACAGTATTTCTCGTACCTCTATTTCTCTTTCATCTGACAGACATCGCGGTGGTTCGAAGGCAGTGGTTTGGGTAAATCTGCGACGGACCAGCTATTTTGCAGATGTTTGGCAGCATTTTTGCGAGGGTGTTCACTCCCATTGGCTCTTTTGTGGACCTGAAAATCATTCTAACGTTAGCTAATAGTTAGGCCTACATAGCTACCGATTATATTGTCAGGGTACATTAGAATGATTTAGCTAGATAACAGTTACCTACCACATGTACCCGTTCACTGGTGTGCAGCTTTATCGCACCCCTCTTCCCTCAACCTTTTAATTACGCCGACAGACACGTTGTTGCTCGTTGTGAATTTGGTGTCCTTCTGTATACTCCATGCCAGACTGAGAGAGGGGGTCGTTGATGTGTCGGTTCAAACCAGTTCTGAGTCCAGCATAGCTGCTAATCAGCCCTGTGTTCTTCGGCATTCATGTCACTGAACCGTACAAGTCTCGTTGAAGTTATTCTCGTGAAGTTCAGCTCCGTTTCTGTTGTATTCCCAAACTCACAATGTATCCCTTTTTTTCTGCACACCAGCCAGTGAAGCAGGTAAGTGCTTTTGTACATCGGCATGTCAAACTATTGTTCATGTAGCCATTTTACCGAGGTGAAAGGCGCAATGATGTGAAGGTGAAAAGGCTAAACGTCATAGTCATGGTATACGGTCTCAAATACACACGGCTAAATTCTGTTTTAGCCAATCATTATCCAGTATCCTAACTACCCGGTTTATAATGTCTCATATTCCACGGCTTTCAGCAAATCAGCATCCAGGGCTCAAACGACCCGGTTTATAATATACTGTAAATAGCAGTGTGTGTTGGAGAGAGCTGATACTGTTACTGCAGTAAGGTATTCCGTATCATAAACTCTCTCCCCTCCTCCACACTCCTCTCCTCTCCTCTTCTCTCAGCTCCTCTCATATTGAATCTGGAATCTGTCAGTCAAAAACAGCTCTTTGTTTTTCAACACACCAATTACCTCAGCTCTTTCTTTCTCTCTGTTCCCCTTCTCCATATCTCTCCTCTCTTTTCCGTGTTCTGCTCCCTCTTCTCCCCCTCTCTCCCTCTCTCTCCCTCCCCCGTCTATACCTCCCTCCCTCTCTCTGTCCTGGGTTATTAGGGAGATATGTGGTAATTAGTGGAGGGCTCCATCTTAAGGAGCCGGCTGGTTCCTATGGAGACACTCTTATCAGGAGCTGGAGTGACCAGAAGAGGAGAGGAGTAGAGGAGAGAAGGAGAGGAATGAGAAGGGAAAAAGAGAGGAGGAGAGGAAGAGAGGAGCATTGAGGACGAAAGAAGAGAGAGAGCGAAGGAAGGACAGGAGAGAGATAAGTGGAAAGGAAAGGAGAGGACGAGAGGCGGAGAGGAAAGAGTGATTGCAGCAAAGGATGAGAGGAGATCCAGCTGTGCTTGAGGACACAAAGGAGTGGAACCTAAGCAGTCGTGAAATATCCAACCAGTGGGTCTGTGGGTCTGAGATAGTGTTGTTACTCACAGTAATAGTGGTACAGCACCATGAGAGAGAGGAACATTCTGGCTTAAATGTCAAGACAGAGAAATAGCGTTTATATAAGGCTTAGAGGTGTGTGTGTGTGTGTCTTCAAGCAGGCTGGAAGGTGCATGAGGGTGATAACCGGTGATGAGTCACCATGTGTGATGACCTTTCAAAACGGTACGCAAACCGTGACTGAGAACCAGGCAACACACACAAACACATGGGTGCAAACTGTGACTGAGACCTAGGCGAACATGAAGTGTATCTGAAGCTTTTCTCATTTAATTCAAAGCCTTACCTCAGGGATCACCTGGCTGTGTCTAGTGTGTGTGTGTGTGTCTATGTATGTGTGTGTGTGTGTGTGTGTGTGTGTGTGTGTTTTGTGAGCCAAACAGGGAATAAATTATCCTGATAAAATCAACCACATACAGTGGGGCAAAAAAGTATTTAGTCAGCCACCAATTGTGCTAGTTCTCCCACTTAAAAAGATGAGAGAGACCTGTAATTTTCATCATAGGTACACTTCAACTATGACAGACAAAATGAAAAAAAAAAAATCCTGGAAATCACATTGTAGGATTTTTAATTAATTTATTTGCAAATTATGGTGGAAAATAAGTATTTGGTCACCTACAAACAAGCAAGATTTCTGGCTCTCACAGACCTGTAACTTTTTCTTTAAGAGGCTCCTCTGTCCTCCACTCGTTACCTGTATTAATGGCACCTGTTTGAACTTGTTATCAGTATAAAATACACCTGTCCGCAACCTCAAACAGTCACACTCCAAACTCCGCTATGGCCAAGACCAAAGAGCTGTCAAAGGACACCAGAAGCAAAATTGTAGACCTGCACCAGGCTGGGAAGACTGAATCTGCAATAGGTACGCAGCTTGGTTTGAAGAAATCAACTGTGGGAGCAATTATTAGGAAATGGAAGACATACAAGACCACTGATAATCTCCCTCGATCTGGGGCTCCACGTAAGATCTCACCCCGTGGGGTCAAAATGATCACAAGAACGGTGAGCAAAAATCCCAGAACCACACGGGGGGACCTAGTGAATGACCTGCAGAGAGCTGGGACCAAAGTAACAAAGCCTACCATCAGTAACACACTACGCCACCAGGGACTCAAATCCTGCAGTGCCAGACGTGTCCCCCTGCTTAAGCCAGTACATGTCCAGGGCCGTCTGAAGTTCGCTAGAGAGCATTTGGATGATCCAGAAGAAGATTGGGAGAATGTCACATGGTCAGATGAAACCAAAATATAACTTTTTGGTAAAAACTCAACTTGTCGTGTTTGGAGGACAAAGAATGCTGAGTTGCATCCAAAGAACACCATACCTAGTGTGAAGCATGGGGGTGGAAACATAATGCTTTGGGGCTGTTTTTCTGCAAAGGGACCAGGACGACTGATCCGTGTAAAGGAAAGAATGAATGGGGCCATGTATCGTGAGATTTTGAGTGAACGCCTCCTTCCATCAGCAAGGGCATTGAAGATGAAACGTGGCTGGGTCTTTCAGCATGACAATGATCCCAAATACACCGCCCGGGCAACGAAGGAGTGGCTTCGTAAGAAGCATTTCAAGGTCCTGGAGTGACCTAGCCAGCCTCCAGATCTCAACCCCATAGAAAATCTTTGGAGGGAGTTGAAAGTCTGTGTTGCCCAGCAACAGCCCCAAAACATCACTGCTCTAGAGGAGATCTGCATGGAGGAATGGGCCAAAATACCAGCAACAGTGTGTGAAAACCTTGCGAAGACTTACAGAAAACGTTTGACCTCCGTCATTGCCAACAAAGGGTATATAACAAAGTATTGAGATAAACTTTTGTTATTGACCAAATACTTATTTTCCACCATAATTTGCAAATAAATTCATTAAAAATCCTACAATGTGATTTTCTGGATTTGTTAAAATAATTTTGTCTGTCATAGTTGAAGTGTACCTATGATGAAAATTACAGGCCTCTCTCATCTTTTTAAGTGGGAGAACTTGCACAATTAGTGGCTGACTAAGTACTTTTTTGCCCCACTGTACTGTGAGGATGCTCCCTGGGTGTTCCCTAGGAGAGGAGCTAGTCAATAACACTGGACACACAGACAGGATTCCCCCAGCAGTTTAAACGATCAGCCAATGGTCAAGCACTGTGGAAGACAGCTTACGTCTCTCTGGCTCTGCTACACATTACTGCAGGACTAAACAGAGGTTACAGGCATCGACAGAGCACTGAGATGTCATCATACAGTAAGACCACATGCACACCCACAGCTAAAAGGTGTTTTTCTATGATGTCTCTGGCGCTTTTCACCCAGCATGATGTTGTGCGAAACACAGGCGACATTCTGTAGTGCCGTGTGGTTGTAGTGTCACCAATCGCGTGGAAGTAATGCTCAGCTGCTGTCCGTTTTGACACACACACACACACACACACACACACACACACACACACACACACACACACACACACACACACACATCTCTCATGGCGTGGGGCAGAGGTATACTGCTCTTTTAAAGGTCTGTCATGTGTAAAGCACTTCCCACTCCTGCCCCAAGGGGGAGACACGTAAGAAACTGTGCAACTGCGTAGAAAATGGGTAGAAAATGACCCTTAATATGCACACTGGGCTTAGATCAGTGTGTCTAGAGGAAATGTCATCCTACTCCTGTAGAACTATCTCTGTATGAGTTTACTCTGTGTCTTGTTGTGTAATGGTTTAGCTAAAAGCACATATTCGGTGTATTTAATGCGGAGTAATGGTGTCGCTAAGCTGGGAGGGACTTCAGGGGAGAGGATCCAGACCTGGCTTATCCGTGCATGGCAAAGATCCCTGCTGTGGATCGATGGCAGCAGATATCCATTGATTAGGCCCGAGGGTGGAGGTGGAGGACAGGGAGGGCTGGGAGGACCTGGGCTGAATGCAGAGGGATAGTCAGGGTCCAGCCACCAGCCTGCTACTCAGTAGGGGTCAAAAGGAGAGACATGTTAACAGATCCTGCTACAATTGATTATGTGTGCGAGTCTGTCATTCCCACCTACAAAACACTCTCATTATTCCATCTAAGCGAACAGTGTTGGGACGTATGTGTGTGTGTGTGTCCCTTTTTAGAGGGAGGTATCTCTTTACATACGAAGCAAACATCACAGGTTTGTGTGCGTGTGTTTGTCTAGCGTCTAGACGCCCTGCAAGCAGTGAAACACGATAACAATCACTAATTAACACAATGTGTAATCTAACAAGGAAAGCCCAGACAAATGAATGTGAAACTGTGTGTGGATGGCAGATGATCTATATCTATTCACTCTCTGCATCCACACTCTTCAGCCCACGCAGAAACCCTTGTGTTGGCCAGACAGCAGACAGGCACTCAGACCTAGAGAAAGCCTGATACCCCCGTATCTCTCTCCATCCTCCTCTCCTCCCTCTCTCATCTTCCCCCAGGACTGATGAGTTGGTGCTTTTCAGTCTATTTCTTCTCTGTGAAGTACGGCGATCCCGGGCTGAGAGACGACAGTAAGGCAGTTATCCCGGGACACAGCACTTTTCAACAGAGTGTTGTTGAAAAACAGACAAGCCGGTAAAAGGATATGATGTCCGTGACCCGACAGACAGACAGACGGAGAGACAGACAGACAGAACAAGTCTTCCTCCACTACATCTCATTTTTCACAGTTCTGTTCTGACCGTTGACTCGATGGAAACTTTGGAAAGGAAGTGTTGACTTCCTGCCATTCGTCCGATGTTGCTCCTCCCTCTCCCCGGACTGAGGTGCTTCTTTGAAGCTTCACCACAGGGGAGCCCATGCAATGTTAATCACAGCACACACACGTACGAATGAGCTCGTTGTAATCTAACAGGGTTATGAATCACGTTTGGATTGATTATCCATGCTCTTCGATGGGCCTCCAGTTCTTTGCTCAAGTCCATTTGACGTCATGCAAAAGTGTCTTTTCGCCATTATCTCACATTACATCAGTGGTGTTCACAATTCTGCGGTGTTAGTCTCTCCCTGGTCTGGTCAGCCGATACTAACCCAATCATAACCACAGCAAGGGTTATGTACTGACTAACCCCCCCCCCATTGACTTCCCTCCCTTACCACTGCGGAACCATACCGTATTCCTTTACCATTACATCTAATATAGATGGCCTACAGATCATTCTCTGTTTAACTCGACGTTGGCTCCACTTAAAGCCTGCTCCAGTTTCCTTAGCGGGGAATGAGCCGTTACAGTGGCCGATGGTAATTATGGCTGCCCTCTGATGGATAGAACACTTCTATGGCTTTATAATGCGTTTTGGAATGGGATCATAACCGTTTGAAAGCCATTGTAATGCCATTTCTAAGAGCACGCACGGTAGAGCACCTCCGAGTGCGATTGTATGTGTGTGTGTGTGAGTGTGACAATCTGAATTTATGCCACGTTTGCTATGGCGTTGGCATCTAGAATTGTTTTGTAAATGGGTATGTGAAGTACTGTTTGTATTGTGTCACACAGTGTGTGTGTGTGTGTGTCTTTTCAATGTAGTGACTCATACACACTCAATCGTAAACAGGAAGTGTGCTTAATACCTCAGTGGAAAGTACATTATGTGGACACCCTTCTAGCCTGTAACCAATACAGTGTGTGACTGGTAAGATTGGCCAGGGATCAGGGGGTTTCCGGTAAGTCACAGCCTATATGGGCAATTAATAGACTATAATGATTTAAAACAACTAAATGTTGCCAGCCTAGTGTGTTGTACTCACAGTGTGTTGTACTTAACAATTGATTTATTTGTAGGCTATAACCTAAATAATTAGGCTACCTGTCTGGCTCCTGACCTATTTAGTGTTTATATGCTGTTTAATATGGCATGTAACCTATTTGAAATGTTGAGTGCTTCTTACAGTCACCTTGTCACCTTGTTTATTAAAGTACTTTTTTGTTTCAATACTTCAAAACCAAATGGTAGGTCCAGGCAATCACAAACATAAATGGGTGTTGGTTCAATTGTGATTTTAATGAATGGAGCGAATTTGGAGCTGTAGTCCCCCCCCCCTGTGAGCAAGGAGCAGTTTTTAGCAGAGCGTTTGGAAAGGACGTCGAGCACCGTGAGCGATAAATGGAACTCTGCTCACATACTCTGGTCTGGAGATGACATGGAAACTTGTCACTAGGGGCAACAGTGAGCTCTGTAACCTTCAAGTAGGTTTCGGGTTTTGCTAAGGTGTTGTGGATGGGGATTGTGGGTAGCTGCAAGCATCTGCCTCTGATTCCAATGGTTGTAAGTTTCAAAAACAGGAGTAGAAAGTTGGTTTTGTTTTAAGCCTATCCCAAACCTTAATCATTCGGAGCTAATGCCTAGCTTAAAGAATTTGTAGTTAATGCCTAAACTTAATCTTAAACACCTTGACATGTGACGTTTGGAACAACTTCGAAGTTTGCGTTTGAGAAACATGGATGAACGTCTAATTCTGACATGAGACTGTGAGAGCTGGAAGGTTGAGAGAAGCAGGTAGAGAGCGAGAAGAAAAAGGAGGGGGGACAAGGATTGAGAGATTGAGAGGGAGGAGTGGAGAAGGGGATAGAGTGAGGGGATGAGTGTCTGCTGTCAGCCTCTGAAGGCAGGCTGGGATGATTGTTTTACACACGCACCCACCCACCCGCCCATGCGCGCACACACCTCTCTGTGGAGAACAGAGAACCCTGCCTATACATGTGTTCGACAGACAGACATACAGAGAGAGAGATTGAAGAAACAAGAGCTGCAAAAATGTGTGGGAGGGGGAGGGGGAGGAGGAGGGAGGTGAGAGGGAGGAAGAGGTGGAGAGAACATGCCAGAGGGGAGGGATTGAGATGGAGAGGCAAATAAGTGAAGAGAGAGAGAGAAAGAGCGGAGGAGACGTGCATTGGGAGGGAGGGAGAGAGCTACAATGAATGAGTGAAGCAGACAATTTTAAAAAGACAAGCGTCATCGATGACACTGCTGATCCTATGGAGAGGAGGAGAACAATGTGTTCAATGGGTAGAGGGAGGAAGAGAGAGGGAGGGGTACAGGGAGGAAGAGAGAGAGAGAGGAAGAGGGAGAGAGCGAGGGAGGGTTAGAGGGAGGAAGAGAGAGCAGAGAAAGAGGGAGGGGGGAAGGAAGGGTAAGGAAGTGAAAGGAAGGAGAAGGGATAAAGGGAGGAGGAGGGAAAAGGAAGAAGAAGAATGGATGAAAAGCAGAGAGAGAGAGAGAGAGAGAGAGAGAGAGAGAGAGAGAGAGAGAGAGAGAGAGAGAGAGAGAGAGAGAGAGAGAGAGAGAGAGAGAGAGAGAGAGAGAGAGAGAGAGAGAGAGAGAGAGAGAGAGAGAGAGAGAGAGAGAGAGAGAGAGAGAGAGAGAGAGAGAGAATCAGAGCCACTGCAAAAAGAGGGAGACAAATGCAAAGAGAGGGATGAGAGTGGGGGAGGGAGGGATGGAGAGAGAGAATTATACCCAACCAAATCATAAAAAAAGATCATTACTTTATTTATTTTTTTATTTCACCTTTATTTAACCAGGTAGGCAAGTTGAGAACAAGTTCTCATTTACAATCGCGACCTGGCCAAGATAAAGCAAAGCAGTTCGACACATACAACGACACAGAGTTACACATGGAGTAAAACAAACATACAGTCAATAATACAGTATAAACAAGTCTATATACGATGTGAGCAAATGAGGTGAGATAAGGGAGGTAAAGGCAAAAAGGCCATGGTGGCAAAGTAAATACAATATAGCAAGTAAAACACTGGAATTTGCAATGGGAGAATGTGCAAAGTAGAAATAAAAATAATGGGGTGCAAAGGAGCAAAATAAATAAATAAATAAAATACAGTAGGGAAAGAGGTAGTTGTTTGGACTAAATTATAGGTGGGCTATGTACAGGTGCAGTAATCTGTGAGCTGCTCTGACAGTTGGTGCTTAAAGCTAGTGAGGGAGATAAGTGTTTCCAGTTTCAGAGATTTTTGTAGTTCGTTCCAGTCATTGGCAGCAGAGAACTGGAAGGAGAGGCGGCCAAAGAAATAATTGGTTTTGGGGGTGACTAGAGAGATATACCTGCTGGAGCGTGTGCTACAGGTGGGAGATGCAATGGTGACCAGCGAGCTGAGATAAGGGGGGACTTTACCTAGCAGGGTCTTGTAGATGACATGGAGCCAGTGGGTTTGGCGACGAGTATGAAGCGAGGGCCAGCCAACGAGAGCGTACAGGTCGCAATGGTGGGTAGTATATGGGGCTTTGGTGACAAAACGGATTGCACTGTGATAGACTGCATCCAATTTGTTGAGTAGGGTATTGGAGGCTATTTTGTAAATGACATCGCCAAAGTCGGGGATTGGTAGGATGGTCAGTTTTACAAGGGTATGTTTGGCAGCATGAGTGAAGGATGCTTTGTTGTGAAATAGGAAGCCAATTCTAGATTTAACTTTGGATTGGAGATGTTTGATATGGGTCTGGAAGGAGAGTTTACAGTCTAACCAGACACCTAAGTATTTGTAGTTGTCCACGTATTCTAAGTCAGAGCCGTCCAGAGTAGTAATGTTGGACAGGCGGGTAGGTACAGGTAGCGATCGGTTGAAGAGCATGCATTTAGTTTTACTTGTATTTAAGAG
The DNA here is from genome assembly GCF_057628025.1 of Oncorhynchus mykiss. Lineage (NCBI taxonomy): Eukaryota > Metazoa > Chordata > Actinopteri > Salmoniformes > Salmonidae > Oncorhynchus > Oncorhynchus mykiss. Next base: position 54,910,250 of record NC_143036.1, read on the forward strand.
CAATTGGAGGCCACGGAAGGAGAGTTGTATGGCATTGAAGCTTGCCTGGAGGGTTGTTAACACAGTGTCCAAAGAAGGGCCAGAAGTATACAGAATGGTGTCGTCTGCGTAGAGGTGGATCAGAGACTCACCAGCAGCAAGAGCGACCTCATTGCTGTATACAGAGAAGAGAGTCGGTCCAAGAATTGAACCCTGTGGCACCCCCATAGAGACTGCCAGAGGTCCGGACAGCAGACCCTTTTGACACACTGAACTCTATCAGAGAAGTAGTTGGTGAACCAGGCGAGTCAATCATTTGAGAAACCAAGGCTGTCGAGTCTGCCGATGAGGATGTGGTGATTGACAGAGTCGAAAGCCTTGGCCAGATCAATGAATACGGCTGCACAGTAATGTTTCTTATCGATGGCGGTTAAGATATAATTTATGACCTTGAACGTGGCTGAGGTGCACCCATGACCAGCTCTGAAACCAGATTGCATAGCAGAGAAGGTATGGTGAGATTCGAAATGGTCGGTAATCTGTTTGTTGACTTGGCTTTCGAAGACCTTAGAAAGGCATGGTAGGATAGATATAGGTCTGTAGCAGTTTGGGTCAAGAGTGTCACCCCCTTTGAAGAGGGGGATGACCACAGCTGCTTTCCAATCTTTCGGAATCTCAGACGACACGAAAGAGAGGTTGAACAGGCTAGTAATAGGGGTGGCAACAATTTTGGCAGATAATTTTAGAAAGAAAGGGTCCAGATTGTCTAGCCCGGCTGATTTGTAGGGGTCCAGATTTTGCAGCTCATTCAGAACATCAGCTGAGCAGACTTGGGAGAAGGAGAAATGGGGAAGGCTTGGGCGAGTTGTTGTGGGGGGTGCAGTGCTGTTGACCGGGGTAGGAGTAGCCAGGTGGAAAGCATGGCCAGCTGTAGAAAAATGCTTATTGAAATTCTCAATTATGGTGGATTTATCAGTGGTGACAGTGTTTCCTATCTTCAGTGCAGTGGGCAGCTGGGAGGAGGTGTTCTTATTCTCCATGGACTTTACAGTGTCCCAGAACTTTTTTGAGTTAGTGTTGCAGGAAGCAAATTTCTGCTTGAAAAAGCTAGCCTTGGCTTTTCTAACTGCCTGTGTATAATGGTTTCTAGCTTCCCTGAACAGCTGCATATCACGGGGGCTGTTCGATGCTAATGCAGAACGCCATAGGATGTTTTTGTGTTGGTTAAGGGCAGTCAGGTCTGGGGAGAACCAAGGGCTATATCTGTTCCTGGTTCTAAATTTCTTGAATGGGGCATGTTTATTTAAGATGGTTAGGAAGGCATTTAAAAAAAAAATTCCAGGCATCCTCTACTGACGGGATGAGATCAATATCCTTCCAGGATACCCCGGCCAGGTCGATTAGAAAGGCCTGCTCGCTGAAGTGTTTCAGGGAGCGTTTTACAGTGATGAGTGGAGGTCGTTTGACCGCTGACCCATTACGGATGCAGGCAATGAGGCAGTGATCGCTGAGATCTTGGTTGAAAACAGCAGAGGTGTATTTAGAGGGCAAGTTGGTTAGGATGGTATCTATGAGGGTGCCCGTGTTTAAGTCTTTGGGGAGGTACCTGGTAGGTTCATTGATAATTTGTGTGAGGTTGAGGGCATCAAGTTTAGATTGTAGGATGGCTGGGGTGTTAAGCATGTTCCAGTTTAGGTCGCCTAGCAGCACAAGCTCTGAAGATAGATGGGGGGCAATCAGTTCACATATGGTGTCCAGAGCACAGCTGGGGGCAGAGGGTGGTCTATAGCAGGCGGCAACGGTGAGAGACTTGTTTTTAGAGAGGTGGATTTTTAAAAGTAGAAGTTCAAATTGTTTGGGTACAGACCTGGATAGTAGGACAGAACTCTGCAGGCTATCTTTGCAGTAGATTGCAACACCGCCCCCTTTGGCAGTTCTATCTTGTCTGAAAATGTTGTAGTTTGGAATTAAAATGTCTGAATTTTTGGTGGTCTTCCTAAGCCAGGATTCAGACACAGCTAGAACATCCGGGTTGGCAAAGTGTGCTAAAGCAGTGAATAGAACAAACTTAGGGAGGAGGCTTCTAATGTTAACATGCATGAAACCAAGGCTATTACGGTTACAGAAGTCGTCAAAAGAGAGCGCCTGGGGAATAGGAGTGGAGCTAGGCACTGCAGGGCCTGGATTCACCTCTACATCGCCAGAGGAACAGAGTAGGAGTAGAATAAGGGTGCGGCTAAAAGCAATAAGAATTGGTCGTTTAGAACGTCTGGAACAGAGAGTAAAAGGAGGTTTCTGGGGGCGATAAAATAGCATCAAGGTATAATGTACAGACAAAGGTAAGGTAGGATGTGAATACAGTGGAGGTAAACCTAGGTATTGAGTGATGAAGAGAGAGATATTGACACATGGAAAGAATTTACAAAAAAACTGAGCAAACTAGTATGCTGTTTGGCCCTAAACAGAGAGTACGCAGTGGCTGAATACCTGACCACTGTGACTGACCCAAAATGAAGGGAATCTTTGACTATGTACAGACTCAGTGAGCATAGCCTTGTTATTGAGAAAGGCCACCGAAGGCAGACCTGGCTCTCAAGAGAAGACAGGCAATGTGCACACTGCCCACAAAATGTGGTAGAAACTGAGCTGCACTTCCTAACCTCCTGCCCAATATATGACCATATTAGAGACACACACACTACCAGTCAAAAGTTTGGACACACCTAGTCAGTCAAGGGGTTTTCTTTATTTGTACTATTTTCTACATTGTAGAATAATAGTGAAGACATTAAAACTATGAAATAACACATATGGAATCATGTAGTAACCAAAAAAGTGTTAAACAATTCTAAATATATTTTATATTCCCTTTGCCTTGATGAGCAAACTTTGCAAACGCTTGGCATTCTCTCAACCAGCTTCACCTGGAATGCTTTTCCAACAGTCCTGAAGGAGTTCCGACATGTGCTGAGAACTTGTTGGATTGTGGGCCGGTGATTGTGGAGGCCAGGTCATCTGATGCAGCACTCCATCACTCTTCTTCTTGGTCAAATAGCCCTTACTCAGCCTGGAGGTGTGTTGGGTCATTGTCCTGAAAAACAAATGATAGTCCCACCAAGCGCAAAGCAGATGGCATATCGCTTCAGAATGCTGTGGTAGCCATCCTGGTTAAATGTGCCTTGAATTCTAAACTTAATCACAGACAGTGTAACCAGCAAAGCACCCCCACACCATCACACCTCCTCCTCCATGCTTCATGGTGGGAACCACACATGCAGAGATTATCCGTTCACCTACTCTGCATCCCATAAAGACACAGCGGTTGGAACCAAAAATCTCAAATTTGGACTCATCAGACCAAAGGACAGATTTCCACCAGTCTAATGTCCATTGCTTGTGTTTCTTGGCCCAAGCAAGTCTCTTTTTATTATTGGTGTCCTTTAGTAGTGGTTTCTTTGCAGCATTTCAACCATGAAGGCCTGATTCATGCAGTCTCCTCTGAACAGTTGATGTTGAGATGTGTCTGTTACTTGAACTCTGTGAAGCATTTATTTAGGCTGCAATTTCTGAGGCTGGTAACTCTAATGAACTTATCCTCTGCTGCAGAAGTAACTCTGGGTCTTCCTTTCTTGTGGCGGTCCTCATGAGAACCAGTTTTGTCATAGCGCTTGATGGTTTTTGCGACTGCACTTGAGGAAAGTTCTTGACATTTTTCCGGATTGACTGAACTTCATGTCTTCAAGTAATGATGGACTGTCATTTCCCTTTGCTTATTTAAGCTGTTCTTGACATAATATGAACTTGGTCTTTTACCAAACAGGGCTATCATCTGTATACCACCCCTACCTTGTCAGAGCACAATTGATTGGCTCAAACGCATTAAGAAGGAAAGAAATTCCACATATTAACTTTTAACAAGGCACAGCTGTTAATTTAAATGCATTCCAGGTGACTACTTCATGAAGCTGGTTGAGAGAATGCCAAGAGTGTGCAAAGCTGACATCAAGGCAATGGGTGGCTACTTTGAAGACTCTCAACTATATGTATTTTGTTTCACACATTTTTGGTTTCTACATGATTCCATATGTGTTATTTCATAGTTTAGATGTCTTCACTATTATTCAACAATGTAGAAATGAGTGAAAATAAAGAAAAACCTTTGAATAAGTAGGTGTGTCCGACTGGTACTGTATTTCCCTCAGATTACACAGACCCACAAAGAATTTCAAAACAAATCCCATTTTGATAAACTCCCATGTTGGGAGTGTAATGTTGTTTATTATCTATTTCACTTGCTTTCGCAATGTAAACACGTTTCCCATGCCAATAAAGCCCTTAAATTGAATTGAGTAGATCAGAGCCACTGCAGAAAGAGGAAGACAAATTTAAAGAGAGGAAGAGAGTGGGGGAGAGAGGGGTGGAGAGAGAGAGAGAGAGACTGGGTGTATGTCTGCGAAAGCCTTTTTGGCTAGACTGCTGATGAGTCAGAAGGGGTATGGGTAGGAACAGTTTACCAGATCATTAGCAATTAGTGCATGAGTCCCAGAGCACCAGCTCCTCATCACAGACCTCTATAGCCCCAGACAGAGCAGCCGATCCTCGGCCGCCCCAGGCCCAGTTCCCCCTTACCCCCCAGCCATTTGCCTGTCATTCTAATCATTATCGATGGTTATTCCGCTACACTTCATCAGGTATCCAACTGTGTGCATTAAGTACATTAAGTCCAAATGCGCATTGTTCGGCTTAGCTATTACTTTTACTCAGTCAACAGTGTGATGGCAGGCTGTTGCTATCTGCATTAACATTCTCTCTCTCTCTCTCTCTCTCTCTCTCTCTCTCTCTCTCTCACTCACACTCACACTCACACTCACACTCACACTCACACTCACACACACACACACACACACACACACCCAAACCCACACATGCACACACAGGAATTGTGTGCCAACCCAGACAGGAAGATCACATCAGTGACTCAACCCACTCAAGTGACACACCCATCCTAGGGACGGTATGAAAGAGCCCCAGTAAGCCAATGATTCAGCCCCTGTAATAGGGTTAGAGGCAGAGAATCCCAGTGGAAAGAGGGGAACCGGCCAGGCAGAGACAGCAAGGGTGGTTCGTTGCTCCAGAGCCTTTCCGTTCAACCTTCCCACTCCTGGGCCAGACTACACTCAATCATATGACCCACTGAAGAGATGAGTCTTCAGTAAAGACTTAAAGGTTGAGACCGAGTTTGCGTCTCTTACATGGGTAGGCAGACCATTCCATAAAAATGGAGTTCTATAGGAGAAAGCCCTGCCTCCAGCTGTTTGCTTAGAAATTCTAGGGACAATTAGGAGGCCTGCGTCTTGTGACCATAGCGTACGTGTAGGTATGTACGGCAGGACCAAATCAGAGAGATAGGTAGGAGCAAGCCCATGTAATGCTTTGTAGGTTAGCAGTAAAACCTTGAAATCAGCCCTTGCCTTGACAGGAAGCCAGTGTAGGGAGGCTAGCACTGGAGTAATATGATCACATTTTTTGGTTCTAGTCAGGATTCTAGCACCCGTATTTAGCACTAACTGAAGTTTATTTGGTGCTTTATCCGGGTAGCCGGAAAGTTGACCATTGCAGTAGTCTAACCTAGAAGTGACAAAAGCATGGATTAATTTTTCTGCATCATTTTTGGACAGAAAGTTTCTGATTTTTGCAATGTTACGTAGATGGAAAAAAGCTGTCCTTGAAATGGTCTTGATATGTTCTTCAAAAGAGAGATCAGGGCCCAGAGTAACGCAGAGGTCTTTCAAAGTTTTATTTGAGACGACTGTACAACCATTAAGATTAATTATCAGATTCAACAGAAGATCTCTTTGTTTCTTCGGACCTTAGAACAAGCATCTCTGTTTTGTCCGAGTTTAAAAGTAGAAAGTTTGCAGCCATCCACTTCCTTATGTCTGAAACACATGCTTCTAGCGAGGGCAATTTTGGGGCTTCACCATGTTTCATTGAAATGTACAGCTGTGTATCATCCGCATAGCAGTGAAAGTTAACATTATGTTTTCAAATGACATCCCCAAGAAGTAAAATATATAGTGAAAACAATAGTGGTCCTAAAACGGAACCTTGAGGAACACCGAAATTTACAGTTGATTTGTCAGAGGACAAACCATTCACAGAGACAAACTGATATCTTTCCGACAGATAAGATCTAAACCAGGCCAGAACTTGTCCGTGTAGACCAATTTGGGTTTCCAATCTCTCCAAAAGAATGTGGTGATCGATGGTATCAAAAGCAGCACTAAGGTCTAGGAGCATGAGGACAGGTGCAGAGCCTCGGTCTCATGCCATTAAAAGGTAATTTACCATCTTCACAAGTGCAGTCTCAGTGCTATGATGGGGTCTAAAACCAGACTGAAGCATTTCGTATACATTGTTTGTCTTCAAGAAGGCAGTGAGTTGCTGCGCAACAGCCTTTTCAATTTTTTTTGAGAGGAATGGAAGATTCGATTTAGGCCGATAGTTTTTACAAATATTTTCTGGGTCAAGGTTTGGCATTTTCAAGAGAGGCTTTATTACTGCCACTTTTAGTGAGATTGGTACACATCCGGTGGATAGAGAGCCATTTATTATGTTCAACATAGGAGCGCCAAGCACAGGAAGCAGCTCTTTCAGTAGTTTAGTTGGAATAGGGTCCAGTATGCAGCTTGAAGGTTTAGAGGCCATGATTATTTTCATCATTGTGTCAAGAGATATAGTACTAAAACACTTGAGCGTCTCTCTTGATCCTAGGTCCTGGCAGAGTTGTGCAGACTCAGGATAACTGAGCTTTGAAGGAATACGCAGATTTAAAGAGGAGTCTGTAATTTGCTTTCTAATATTCTAATATTTTCCTCAAAGAAGTTCATGAATTTATCACTGCTGAAGTGAAAGCCATCTTCTCCGCTATGCAATCTGGTTTCAGAGCTGGTCATGGGTGCACCTCAGCCATGCTCAAGGTCCTAAACAATATCATAACCACCATCGATAAGAGACAATACTGTGCAGCTGTGTTCATCGACCTGGCCAAGGCTTTCGACTCTGTCAATCACCATATTCTTATCGGCAGACTCAACAGCCTTGGTTTCTCAAAAGACTGCCTCTCCTGGTTCACCAACTACTTCTCTGATAGAGTTCAGTGTGTCAAATCGGAGGGTCTGTTGTCTGGACCTCTGGCAGTCTCTATGGGGGTGCCACAGGGTTCATTTCTCGGGCCAACTCTTTTCTCTGTATACATCAATGATGTTGCTCTTGCTGCTGGGGATTCTCTAATCCACCTATACGTAAATGACACCATTCTGTATACTTCTGGCCCTTCTTTGGACACTGTGTAAACTAACCTCCAGACGAGCTTCAATGCCATACAACTCTCCTTCCGTTGCCTCCAACTGCTCTTAAATGCAAGTTACGCTAAATGCATGCTCTTCAACCGATCGATGCCCGCACCTGCCCGCCCGTCCAGCATCACTACTCTGGACGGTTCTGACTTAGAATATGTGGACAACTATAAACACCTAGGTGTCTGGTTAGACTGTAAACTCTCCTTCCAGACTCACATTAAGCATCTCCAATCCAAAACGAAATCTAGAAACGGCTTCCTATTTCGCAACAAAGCATCCTTCACTCATGCTGCCAAACATACCCTTGTAAAACTGACCATCCTGCCAATCCTCGACTTCGGCGATGTCATTTACAAAATAGCCTCCAACACTCTACTCAACAAATTGGATGCAGTCTATCACAGTGCCATCTGTTTTGTCACCAAAGCCCTATATGCTACCCACCACTGCTACCTGTGTGCTCTCATTGGTTGGCCCTCGCTTCATATTCGTCGCCAAACTCACTGGCTCCAGGTCATCTATAAGTCTTTGCTAGGTAAAGCCCCGCTTTATCTCAGCTCACTGGTCACCATAGCAGCACCCACCTGTAGCACGCGCACCAGCAGGTATTTTTCATTGGTCGTCCCCAAAGCCAGTTCCTCCTTTGGAAGTTGGAGACTCATATCTTCCTCACTAGCTTTAAGCACCAGCTGTCAGAGCAGCTCACAGATCACTGCACCTGTACATAGCCCATCTGTAAATAGCCCATCCAACTACCTCATTTTGTTTGCTCCTTTATACCCCAGTATCTCTACTTGCACATTCATCTTCTGCACATCAATCACTCCAATGTTTAATTGCTATATTGTAATTATTTTGCCACTAAGGCCTATTTATTGCCTTACCTCCCTTATCTTACCTTGTTTATACACACTGTACATTGACTTTCTTCTATTGTGTTTTTGACTGTATGTTTGTTTATTCCATGTGTAACTCTGTGTTGTTGTTTGTGTCGCACTTCTTTGCTTTATCTTGGCCAGGTCGCAGTTGTAAATGAGAACTTGTTCTCAACTTGCCAACCTGGTTAAATAAAGGTGAAATAAAAATAATTTTACAAAGATGATGTTGCTAAGAGCTGGTGGTCATGACAGAGATGCTCACAGTGAAGAGCCCCGAGCTGTTGTTTGGGTGTATAGCACTGCAGGTGTGGAATCTTAATGTATACCAAGTGACTGCACACACATATACACATACACACACACACACACACACACACACACACACACACACACACACACACACACACACACACACACACACACACACACACACACACACACAACTCTCCCCCACACCTGCTGTTATGCAAAACGACTGGGACAGTTTAGAGTGTGTGTCTTCAGTGTACTGATGACGCTCTCCTGAGGTAGCATGCACAAATACAAATCTGATTAAAGTAATATGTCAGTGCTCCTAGTGCTGTCTTAATGCAGTATAGGGGCTGTGTTTTGTGTGTGTGTGTGTGTTCGACAGGGGGGAAACTACACTGGGTAGAGCCACCAATTAGTCACTGCTGGCTGCTCGCTAATTACTGTGACTCGCTGCACCCGCCACACACACACACACACACACACACACACACACACACCAATGCCCATGCTACTGCAGGTGAAAAATGACAGTGCAGATGTGGAACGGGAGAATCCTGCCTGCTGCTCTATCAGTCCTGGGTCTGGGTTTGTGTCTGTGTCTGTGTCTGTGTCTGTGTCTGGTTCTGGTTCTGGGTGCTGTATGGTGTTCTGTTTTTTATTGGAGTGAGTTCCCATGGGAGGGAGCTAGAGGAAGTGTTCCTGTCACCAAGTCCTCACAGGGAGAGGGAGCGGGTGAGGAGGAGTGGTGGGAAGGAGGAGGGAGAAGGGGAGAGGAGACAGGGAGAGTGAGAGCAAAATATAAAAGGATGATAACTGGGTCGTTCCATGAAAAGAGTGCCTTTTGCGCCCCTTTGAGATATTGTTAAACACTATTGCATTTTTAAAGCCTTAAATGAAGTACACTTAAGCAATAAGGTGTGTGGCATATGGCTGATATACCATGGCTAATGGCTGTTCTCAAGCACGACGCAACGTGGAGTGCCTGGATACAGCCCTTAGCCGTGGTATATTGGCCACATACCACAACCCCCCGAGGTGGCTTATTGCTATTATAAACTGGTTACCAACTTAATTAGAGCAGTAAAATGAAATGTTTTGATAAACCCATTGTAGACATTCTGATATACCACGGCTTTCAGCCAACCAGAATTCAGGGCTCAAACCACCCAGTTTATAATATGGTGAAACTATTCCTTTTCAAATATTTTCTAAAGAAACGTTGAACATGGAATAGTAAAATCATAGTGTAAAAGCAGATGAGCTGGTTCTACTATGTTTGCCATTTTCTGGAATTTTGTGCATAAAATTGAGCTGGCCGAGCATAACATGTCAACCATGTTACCCACAGATAGACAGGCAATTTCATTAAATTGCCCCCCCATGTTGCACACAACAATCTTCCATTCCCCCTGTCACAAGGGGATTTATGGGTGATCTACTGGAAGAAGAAATCGTCAACCCTGTTACGGTCAACCGTATTATGATCAACCTTGTGATTTTAGTTGGCACTTAATAGGCACTTACTATAGTATTTTTTTGTATTTAACCTCTTGAGATGGAAAAACATGTTCTTTATAAAGCTGAACATGTACTCCTAATGACAGAATGTTAAAGGTGCAATATGCAGATATCGCTCTGCTGTTTCCTGCTTGCTAAAATGCAAATAGTTTATGTGAAGAAAAAAAAACACTATTCGAAAAAAAAAGGGTTCCAAAAGGGTTCTTTGTGGAGGGATAAGGTTCTACCAAGAACCGTTTTGATCGGAGGAACCCTTTTTGGAAGACAAAGGGTTCATAGAGGGTTTGAGGTAAAACCATATACAGAACTTTCCTATTTTTCTGCTGCCCTTACCTTCTCTTTCTCCTGCTCTCTCTCTCTCTCTTTCTCCATCTCTCTCTCGCTCTCACTCTCCCTCCTTCTCGTGTTTATTCCGTGTACTGGAGGACTGTTCTACTCTGCTCTGCTCTGCTCTATTCTGCCTGTTTGTCTCTGTGTTTGACAATCTGTTGTGTTCCATCCAGCTGTATCATTGAAAGCACCTTATCTGCTGCTCAGTGACAACAGTCTAGTTGTGACGCTTTTGATTTTTGATTTCCACTATATATAGTTACAAACATTAAGGGTTAGCGTACACAAAATTCTATTTTCACCTGTAAGTTAATTGTTTGGTGTAATTGTTTGGTACGGGGTTTGTTCAAGTCTTTGTTACAAGCATTATACATGTTTATACCATGTACTAAGGTTTAAATTACAGTGAATTGGATAATAAATTACCTACTCACTTATCCAAACCTTACCTAGAATGTCAGAAAGTGTAAGGGTCGTCGTATGAAGAAGTTGTGGACCAAGGTGCAGCGTGGTAAGTGTTCATATTATTTATTGAACTGAACACTAAATACAAAAATAACAAGATAATAAATGAAACCGAAACAAGGTAAACACTGATACGGAAAACAACTACCCACAAAAACCCTGTGGTGAAAAGCTACCTAAGTATGGTTCTCAATCAGAGACAACGATCGACAGCTGTCCCTGATTGAGAACCATACCCGGCCAAAACAAAGAAATATAAACACATAGAAACACATAGAATGCCCACCCAAATCACACCCTGACCAACCCAAAAATAGAGACATAAAAAGCTCTCTACGGTCAGGGTGTGACAGAAAGAGGTAGTTTCACTAAAGGTAATAAAGATGGGGTGGGTCAAGTTGAGCAGCCGCAGCAACACCTTGCGTACTTCAAGCCTTCATCAGAACAAACAGAGCAGCAGGAAGAGACCCAGACGCTTGTGGAGTCACAGCTGCCAGCGAATGACGATACAGAGGCTGCTAATGAGACATCACAACAAGAGACACGAAGAGGTGAGAGGGTCCGCAGGTTAACTGGAAAGGGCAGAGAACTGCACAACGAAAAGTGGAGACAGCTCGAACATCGTTTCAGGGTCAGCTATGAGAAGTGGAAGGCTCTGGTAAGGAGGCAAAACTGTTACTGACAGGCTGTTGCTCTGAAGACCTACTACCAGACCTCTTAACAAGTTTTTAGCCACCTCTACAGATCTAAACCTTGCCTATGTAAATTTGCGTCAAATCGACAGTCCCGACAACGATATACGCCGCAGAGTTGATACTTGTGAAGCAGTCACAAGGTGGACATTATCAAGATGCTTGAATCCAACTTCAACGAGAGAGCTGCAGAAGAGGACCTCATATCTCAAGAGGATATCCGGTTCCTGACAAAAGTGAAAGTGGGCATCAGACGCAAGGACAATGGACATTACGAGATGCCGCTGCCGTTTAAGGAAAAAATACCCAACCCGCTGAACAGTAAGACATGTGCAGTTCACAGTCTCAAGTGCCTGGAAAGGAGGCTAAGGAGAGACAAGCAGCACTACAAGGACTACGCAGCATTCATGGAAGAGACCGTAGCTTGTGGAGATGCTGAGAAGATCTCAGAGGAGGAAATTTACAAGCATCCAGCATGGTACATCCCGCACCATGGGGTTTATCACCCACAAAAGCCTGGGAAGATACGAGTCGTCCTTGACTGCTCAGAAAAGTTTCGAGAGACGTCCATAAATCTCCTTACAGGTCCAGAGTTGACAAACACATTGCTGGGTGTCTTTTGCCGTTTTCGTAAGGGTCCAGTCGCAATCATGTGTGACGTAGAGTGTATGTTCCACCAGTTTCATGTGAAAGCAGAAGACCAAGATTATCTGCGGCTCCTTTGGTGAGAGAATGGAGATCTAGAGTCTCAACCCTCAGTGTATTGTATGAAGGTCGACTTGTTCGGCGCAGCTTCATCTCCTGGTTGCGCCAACTATTGTCTCAAACATCTTGCTGCCGAAGGATGAGGAACCTTCAACGAGAAGTCTATCCAGTTCATAGAAAGGAACTTTTATGTTGATGATGGGTTGACGAGCGTATCGTCTGAAGCTGAAGCAGCCCAGCTGGTGAAAGAAGCAAGGGAGCCTTGCAGCATCGGAAAACGGTTGCACAAGTTTATCTCTAACAGCAAGGAAGTTATAGCCACAATTCCCAAGGAAGAATGTGCTGAGCGTGCCAATGACCTGGACATAGCTGGGTGAACCACACATGGAGAGAGCGCTTGGTGTACTGTGGTGTGTCGCATCAGACGAGTTCCAGTTTAGAGTAGTTGTCAAAGAGCGCCCACTCACAAGAAGAGGAGTGTTGTCTACAGTAGCCTCTGTATATGATACACTTGGGTTTGTGGCACCCTCTGTCCTGGCAGGGAAGCAGATCTTGCAGCAGATGTGTCGTGACAAGATCGACTGGGATGACCCCCTTCCAGATGACCTACGTTCCCAGTGCGATTTCTGGCTGCAAAGTCTACAAAACTTGTCTGAATTAAGGATTCAACAAGGCTACTTGCCATCAAGTTTCAATGAAGTGCAGAGTTATGAGCTCCCTCACTTCTCCGATGCTAGTACCTCAGCTTATGGAGAGTGCTCATACCTCAGAACAATCAGCACAGCAGGAGAAGTTCATTGCTCCCTAGTTATGGGGAAGGCAAGAGTCGCCCCTTCCAAGGTTACGACCATACCACGACTGGAACAGCAGCGGTGGTAGCTGTTCGAACAAGTGACATGCTCAAAAAGGAGCTAGAGATACAAGGTCTACAGGAATACTTCTGGACAGACTCGACGGTAGTTCTTGGCTACATCAACAATGAAGCCAGAAGATTCCACATCTTTGTACCTAACCGTTTTCAACGCATTAAGCAAAGCACAGATTCCGAACAATGGAGAAATGTGACCTCTGAAGAAAATCCTGCAGATCACGCTTCCAGAGGTCTCACAGCAGAACATGTCAAGGAAGCCATAGAAGAAAGGAGAGAGGCAGAGCTCACCATTACAAAGATGGTTCAAGAAGCAGCCTTCTCCCATGAGATACACAACCTTAGGCACCAGAAAGACATCAAGACCAAAGATAAAGCAAGCAAGTTGCATAAATTGAGTCCATTTCTGGATGAGCATGGTATCCTCAGGGTGGGAGGTCGCTTGGCTCATGCAACTCTTCATTCCCATGTGAAGCATCCTGCAGTGCTGCCGAGAGAGAACCACTTGTCAGTGCTGCTCATCAAGCACTATCATGAATGCATTTGACACCAAGGACATGGAATGACGATCAATGAGCTGCGATCCAACAGGTATATAGATCCTAGGATGCAGCAATGAAGTTTCCTGTCACATCCACAATTGTGTGAAATGCATGAAATTCAGAAGATGTACAGACGAGCAAAGGATGGCAGATCTTCCAAAGGAACGCATGGAGACCACGCCTCCCTTCACATACTGAGGGATGGACTGCTTTGGACCTTTCTTTTTATTTTATTCATGTGTTTAATCTGATACTGTTATAGCTCCGGCTAAACTATTTATGTACAGTGCCTTGCGAAACTATTCGGCCCCCTTGAACTTTGCGACCTTTTGCCACATTTCAGGCTTCAAACATAAAGATATAAAACTGTATTTTTTTGTGAAGAATCAACAACAAGTGGGACACAATCATGAAGTGGAACGACATTTATTGGATATTTCAAACTTTTTTAACAAATCAAAAACTGAAAAATTAGGCGTGCAAAATTATTCAGCCACCTTAAGTTAATACTTTGTAGCGCCACCTTTTGCTGCGATTACAGCTGTAAGTCGCTTGGGGTATGTCTCTATCAGTTTTGCACATCGAGAGACTGAAATTTTTTCCCATTCCTCCTTGCAAAACAGCTCGAGCTCAGTGAGGTTGGATGGAGAGCATTTGTGAACAGCAGTTTTCAGTTCTTTCCACAGATTCTCGATTGGATTCAGGTCTGGACTTTGACTTGGCCATTCTAACACCTGGATATGTTTATTTTTGAACCATTCCATTGTAGATTTTGCTTTATGTTTTGGATCATTGTCTTGTTGGAAGACAAATCTCCGTCCCAGTCTCAGGTCTTTTGCAGACTCCATCAGGTTTTCTTCCAGAATGGTCCTGTATTTGGCTCCATCCATCTTCCCATCAATTTTAACCATCTTCCCTGTCCCTGCTGAAGAAAAGCAGGCCCAAACCATGATGCTGCCACCACCATGTTTGACAGTGGGGATGGTGTGTTCAGCTGTGTTGCTTTTACGCCAAACATAACGTTTTGCATTGTTGCCAAAAGGTTCAATTTGGTTTCATCTGACCAGAGCACCTTCTTCCACATGTTTGGTGTGTCTCCCAGGTGGCTTGTGGCAAACTTTAAACAACACTTTTTATGGATATCTTTAAGAAATGGCTTTCTTCTTGCCACTCTTCCATAAAGGCCAGATTTGTGCAATATATGACTGATTGTTGTCCTATGGACAGAGTCTCCCACCTCAGCTGTAGATCTCTGCAGTTCATCCAGAGTGATCATGGGCCTCTTGGCTGCATCTCTGATCAGTCTTCTCCTTGTATGAGCTGAAAGTTTAGAGGGACGGCCAGGTCTTGGTAGATTTGCAGTGGTCTGATACTCCTTCCATTTCAATATTATCGCTTGCACAGTGCTCCTTGGGATGTTTAAAGCTTGGGAAATCTTTTTGTATCCAAATCCGGCTTTAAACTTCTTCACAACAGTATCTCGGACCTGCCTGGTGTGTTCCTTGTTCTTTATGATGCTCTCTGCGCTTTTAATAGACCTCTGAGACTATCACAGTGCAGGTGCATTTATACGGAGACTTGATTACACACAGGTGAATTGTATTTATCATCATTAGTCATTTAGGTCAACATTGGATCATTCAGAGATCCTCACTGAACTTCTGGAGAGAGTTTGCTGCACTGAAAATAAAGGGGCTGAATAATTTTGCACGCCCAATTTTTCAGTTTTTGATTTGTTAAAAAAGTTTGAAATATCCAATAAATGTCGTTCCACTTCATGATTGTGTCCCACTTGTTGTTGATTCTTCACAAAAAAATACAGTTTTATATCTTTATGTTTGAAGCCTGGAATGTGGCAAAAGGTCGCAAAGTTCAAGGGGGCCGAATACTTTCGCAAGGCACTGTATGTAAGTACTTCAGAGTTATATCAAGCTAATTTATATATATGTATTTTTTTAATTTCACCTTTATTTAACCAGGTAGGCTAGTTGAGAACAAGTTCTAATTTACAACTGTGACCTGGCCAAGAATAAAGCAAAGCAGTTCGACACATACAACAACATAGAGTTACACATGGAATAAACAAAAGTACAGTCAATATTACAGTAGAAAATGTCTATATACAGTGTGTGCAAATGAGGTAAGATAAAGGAGGAAAGGCAATAAATAGGCCATGGTGGCTAAGTAATTAAAATTGAGCAATTAAACACTGGAGTGATTGATGTGCAGAAGATGAATGTGAAAGTAGAGATACTGGGGTGCAAAGGAGCAAGATAAATAAATAAAATCAGTATGGGATGAGGTAGTTGGATGGGCTATTTACAGATGGGCTATGTACAGGTGCAGTGATCTGTGAGCTGCTCTGGTGCTTAAAGCTAGTGTGGGAGATATGAGTCTACAGCTTCAGTGATTTTTCCAGTTCGGTCCAGTCATTGGCCGCAGAAAACTGGAATGAAAGGCGGCCAAAGGAGGAATTGGCTTTGGGGGTGACTAGTGAGATATACCTTCTAGAGCGCATGCTACAGGTGGGTGCTGCTATGGTGACCAGTGAGCTGAGAGAGCGTACAGGTCGCAGTGGTGGGTCATACAGTGCCTTGCGAAAGTATTCGGCCCCCTTGAACTTTGCGACCTTTTGCCACATTCCAGGCTTCAAACATAAAGATATAAAACTGTATTTTTTTGTGAAGAATCAACAACAAGTGGGACACAATCATGAAGTGGAACGACATTTATTGGATATTTCAAACTTTTTTAACAAATCAAAAACTGAAAAATTGGGTGTGCAAAATTATTCAGCCCCTTTACTTTCAGTGCAGCAAACTCTCTCCAGAAGTTCAGTGAGGATCTCTGAATGATCCAATGTTGACCTAAATGACTAATGATGATAAATACAATCCACCTGTGTGTAATCAAGTCTCCGTATAAATGCACCTGCACTGTGATAGTCTCAAAGGTCCGTCAAAAATCATGAAGAACAAGGAACACACCAGGCAGGTCCGAGATACTGTTGTGAAGAAGTTTAAAGCCGGATTTGGATACAAAAATATTTCCCAAGCTTTAAACATCCCAAGGAGCACTGTGCAAGCGATAATATTGAAATGGAAGGAGTATCAGACCACTGCAAATCTACCAAGACCTGGCCGTCCCTCTAAACTTTCAGCTCATACAAGGAGAAGACTGATCAGAGATGCAGCCAAGAGGCCCATGATCACTCTGGATGAACTGCAGAGATCTACAGCTGAGGTGGGAGACTCTGTCATTATGACAACAATCAGTCGTATATTGCACAAATCTGGCCTTTATGGAAGAGTGGCAAGAAGAAAGCCATTTCTTAAAGATATCCATAAAAAGTGCCGTTTAAAGTTTGCCACAAGCCACCTGGGAGACACACCAAACATGTGGAAGAAGGTGCTCTGGTCAGATGAAACCAAAATTGAACTTTTTGGCAACAATGCAAAACGTTATGTTTGGCGTTAAAGCAACACAGCTGAACACACCATCCCCACTGTCAAACATGGTGGTGGCAGCATCATGGTTTGGGCCTGCTTTTCTTCAGCAGGGACAGGGAAGATGGTTAAAATTGATGGGAAGATGGATGGAGCCAAAAACAGGACCATTCTGGAAGAAAACCTGATGGAGTCTGCAAAAGACCTGAGACTGGGACGGAGATTTGTCTTCCAACAAGACAATGATCCAAAACATAAAGCAAAATCTACAATGGAATGGTTCAAAAATAAACATATCCAGGTGTTAGAATGGCCAAGTCAAAGTCCAGACCTGAATCCAATCGAGAATCTGTGGAAAGAACTGAAAACTGCTGTTCACAAATGCTCTCCATCCAACCTCACTGAGCTCGAGCTGTTTTGCAAGGAGGAATGGGAAAAAATTTCAGTCTCTCGATGTGCAAAACTGATAGAGACATACCCCAAGCGACTTACAGCTGTAATCGCAGCAAAAGGTGGCGCTACAAAGTATTAACTTAAGGGGGCTGAATAATTTTGCACGCCCAATTTTTCAGTTTTTGATTTGTTAAAAAAGTTTGAATTATCCAATAAATGTCGTTGCACTTCATGATTGTGTCCAACTTGTTGTTGATTCTTCACAAAAAAATACAGTTTTATATCTTTATGTTTGAAGCCTGAAATGTGGCAAAAGATCGCAAAGTTCAAGGGGGCCGAATACTTTCACAAGGCACTGTATATGAGGCTTTGGTGACAAAACGGATGGCACTGTGATAGATTGCATCCAATTTGTTGAGTAGAGTGTCGGAGGCTATTTTGTAAATCACCAAAGTCGAGGATCGGTATGATGGTCAGTTTTACGAGGGTATGTTTGGCAGCATGAGTGAAGGAGGCTTTGTTGTGAAATAGGATGCCGATTCTAGATGTAATTTTCGATTGGAGATGCTTAATGTGAGTCTTGAAGGAGAGTTTACAGTCTAACCAGACACCTAGGTATTTGTAGTTGACCACATATTCTAAGTCAGAACCGTCCAGAGTAGTGATGCTGGATGGGCGGGC
This sequence comes from Oncorhynchus mykiss, assembly GCF_057628025.1. Lineage (NCBI taxonomy): Eukaryota > Metazoa > Chordata > Actinopteri > Salmoniformes > Salmonidae > Oncorhynchus > Oncorhynchus mykiss. Next base: position 54,928,360 of record NC_143036.1, read on the forward strand.
AGGTGCGGGCATCGATCGGTTGAAGACCATGCATTTAGTTTTACTTGCATTTAAGAGTAGTTGGATGCAACGGAAGTAGAGTTCTATGGCATTGAAGCTCTTCTGGAGGTTAGTTTACACAGTGTCCAACGAATGGCCAGAAATATACAGAATGGTGTCATCTGCGTAGAGGTGGATCAGAGAATCACCAGCAGCAAGAGCGACATCATTGATGTATACGGAGAAGAGATTCGGCCCGAGAATTGAACCCTATGGCACCCCCATAGAGACTGCCAGAGGTCCAGACAACAGGCCCTCCGATTTGACACACTGAACTCTATCAGAGCAGTAGTTGGTGAACCAGGTCAGGCAGTCATTTGAGAAACCAAGGCTGTTTAGTCTGTTGATAAGAATGTGGTGATTGACAGAGTCGAAAGCCTTGGCCAGGTTGATGAATACGGCTGCCCAGTAATGTCTCTTATCGATGGCGGTTATGATATCGTTTAGGACCTTGAGCGTGGCTGAGGTGCACCCGTGACCAGCTCGGAAACCAGATTGCATAGTGGAGAAGGTACGGTGGGATTCGTTATAGTCGGTAATCTGTTTGTTATCTTGGCTTTCGAAGACCTTAGAAAGGCAGGGTAGAATAGATATAGGTCTGTAGCAGTTTGGGTCTAGAGTGTCTCCCCCTTTGAAGAGAGGGATGATCGCTGCAACTTTCCAATCTTTGTGAATCTCAGACAATCCTAAAGAGAGGTTGAACAGACTAGTAATAGGGGTTGCAACAATTTCGGCAGATAATTATAGAAAGAGAGGGTCCAGATTGTCTAGCCCAGCTGATTTGTAGGGGTCCAGATTTTGCAGCTCTTTCAGAACATCGGCTATCTGGATTTGGGTGAAGTAGAAATGGGGGAGGCTTGGGTTAGTTGCTGTGGGGGGTGCCGGGCAGTTGAACGGGGTTGGGGTAGCCAGCTGGAAAGCATGGCCAGCCATAGAGAAATGCTTATTGAAATTCTCAATTATAGTGGATTTATCGGTGGTGACAGTGCTTCCTATCCTCAGTGCAGTGGGAAGCTGGGAGGAGGTGCTCTTATTCTCCATGGACTTTACAGTGTCCCAGAACTTTTTTGAGTTTATGCTACAGGATGCAAATTTCTGTTTGAAAAGCTAGCCTTAGCTTTCGATACTAATGCAGTACGCCACAGGATGTTTTTGTGCTGGTCACGGGCAGTCAGGTCTGGAGAGAACCAAGGGCTATATCTTTTTCTGGATCTACATTTTTTGAACGGGGCATGCTTATTTAAGATGGGGAGGAAGGCACTTTTAAAGAATAACCAGGCATCCTCTACTGATGGGATGAGGTCAATATCCTTCCAGTATACCCGGGCCAGGTCGATTAGAAAGGTCTGCTCGCTGGAGTGTTTTAGGGAGCGTCTGACAGTGATTAAGGGTGGTCGTTTGAACGCAGACCCATTACGGATGCAGGCAATGAGGTTGAAAGTTCTTGGTTGAAAACAGCAGAGGTGAATTTGGAGGGCAAGTTGGTTAGGATGATATCTATGAGGGTAATAAGTGACTTACTAATAAGTCACTTGTAAGACAAGAAGGTTGTAAGAGTGTGCTTAACTGTATTTTCATTTACTTTATAGTTCTCACGGAAGGTGATAATTCTGACTAAAACTACAGAATAAATCCGCCAGTTAAAATCACGGTTGTGCTCGTGGTTACTGGAGGGAGCTTTACTAGTCGAGGCAGGCTGAGTGCTGGGGTTGACTGGGGTTGGGCTGCTGACCAGAATACTCAATATCTCCTCCCTCCTCCTCCTTCTCCTCCTCCTCCTCCTCCTCCTCCCCTCTCTCTCTCCCTCTCTCTCTCTCTCTCCCCCTCTCTCTCCTCTTGCCTCTTCTCTCCATCTCTCTTCCTGACACTTCTCTCTCTCGCCCTTGCTCCCTGCGTCTTTCTTTCTTCCAAGATGCTTCATGTAACATGCACAGCCCTTAAGGTCCAAGAGTGTTGCTCAGCGTGTGGTGTGTATGTGTCTGTGTCTAGTCTAGACGCCAGCAGGGCTGCTCAGTCCTGAAGCAGGAATTCAGAAGAGTTATTTGAGGTCCAAATGGTTGCCAGCTACTGGCCATTTCCACCTCCATGAGCCACATCGCCCATCTACTACAGAGATAATGGCTGCAGCTACGGGACATAATTAGGAGACACTGTGCCCTTGCCCTGTGTGTGTGTATGTGTGTGTGTTTAGTCCTTTGTGTATGTCCGATGGCTGGGTGGTGGCAGAGTGATGGATGGATCCATTTAATGTCATGTGGAGGATGGCCCTCTGTGTGTGTGTGTGTGTGTGTGTGTGTGTGTGTGTGTGTGTGTGTGTGTGTGTGTGTGTGTGTGTGTGTGCGCGTGCGCGTGCGCGTGTGTGTGTGTAGGCACAGCCTGTGTGATGTGTCTCCCAGGTCTGCATTGCATACAAGGCAGATCTTTAACCTCAGCTTATATCTCATCTCTTTGTGCTAAATGCATTGGATCACACATATCTATTAGTATGTATGAGCGGCAGACATCCAGCCAGCCAAGTCAGCCAGGGGTTGTGTCACAAATGATACCTTATTCCCTATATAGTGCCCCACTTTTGACCATGGCCCATAGTGCTCCGGTCAAAAGTAGTGCATCATGTAGGGAATAGGGTGCCATTTGAGATATACCCAGACAGTAGCTCCTCCAATGACTATGCCCGGTATTGAGTTTGACATGATCCTTCTATCCATCCCAAATCACGTCACGCTTCATTCCCCGCCGCACACCGGGAGGAGGCTGGCCAGTTCACGTTTAATCATCTTCATGGTCGCCTTTAGCCTTTTGGGGGCCTTAAGCAAGATTTGTTCAACCCCCCTAACAAATTTCATGAAGTTCTTCTCATTTTGCTGTGAGACAGTTTTACAGCTAATTTCCTGCAATTCTACACGTTTTGCCGTTACTTATGCCATGTAAGAGGTATGTTAAGGATCTCTAAGTGAGAGTGACTAACACAATCAATGGGGGCCCCTAGGCACATGCCCTTTGTGACCTGTCTGTATTCAGCCAAGATTACTACACATTTAGATAGCTGGCTAGACTAATTTACTAATCTAAAAATTGCTAGCTTACATGGCTAATTGAGTGATTGTCAGTGATTGACATAACAAGAGAAAAACTGCTGATGCACAACCACATTTTGAACTTGCACTTTGTTCATTCTACTCTTTTAACTTTCTAATTCAACTTTTCTAACTCTTTCTAACTTGCTTTTGCCTGGAGCCGGCTGTCGTGGAAAATACCACCATGGACACCTGAAGTTAATATTAAAACAAGCAGTAGAGGTTCCAACAAGCTTAATACACCAAGTAGTACACGGCCGTCAGGAGCTCCGCCTGTGGCAGTCCCGTTAGTTCTCTTATATACTGCTTGCAAGATAAGTTATACAGTGCCTTGCGAAAGTATTCGGCCCCCTTGAACTTTGCGACCTTTTGCCACATTTCAGGCTTCAAACATAAAGATATAAAACTGTATTTTTTTGTGAAGAATCAACAACAAGTGGGACACAATCATGAAGTGGAACGACATTTATTGGATATTTCAAACTTTTTTAACAAATCAAAAACTGAAAAATTGGGCGTGCAAAATTATTCAGCCCCTTTACTTTCAGTGCAGCAAACTCTCTCCAGAAGTTCAGTGAGGATCTCTGAATGATCCAATGTTGACCTAAATGACTAATGATGATAAATACAATCCACCTGTGTGTAATCAAGTCTCCGTATAAATGCACCTGCACTGTGATAGTCTCAGAGGTCCGTCAAAAGCGCAGAGAGCATCATGAAGAACAAGGAACACACCAGGCAGGTCTGAGATACTGTTGTGAAGAAGTTTAAAGCCGGATTTGGATACAAAAAGATTTCCCAAGCTTTAAACATCCCAAGGAGCACTGTGCAAGCGATAATATTGAAATGGAAGGAGTATCAGACCACTGCAAATCTACCAAGACCTGGCCGTCCCTCCAAACTTTCAGCTCATACAAGGAGAATACTGATCAGAGATGCAGCCAAGAGGCCCATGATCACTCTGGATGAACTGCAGAGATCTACAGCTGAGGTGGGAGACTCTGTCCATAGGACAACAATCAGTCGTATATTGCACAAATCTGGCCTTTATGGAAGAGTGGCAAGAAGAAATTCATTTCTTAAAGATATCCATAAAAAGTGTCGTTTAAAGTTTGCCACAAGCCACCTGGGAGACACACCAAACATGTGGAAGAAGGTGCTCTGGTCAGATGAAACCAAAATTGAACTTTTTGGCAACAATGCAAAACGTTATGTTTGGCGTAAAAGCAACACAGCTGAACACACCATCCCCACTGTCAAACATGGTGGTGGCAGCATCATGGTTTGGGCCTGCTTTTCTTCAGCAGGGACAGGTAAGATGGTTAAAATTTATGGGAAGATGGATGGAGCCAAATACAGGACCATTCTGGAAGAAAACCTGATGGAGTCTGCAAAAGACCTGAGACTGGGACGGAGATTTGTTTTCCAACAAGACAATGATCCAAAACATAAAGCAAAATCTACAATGGAATGGTTCAAAAATAAACATATCCAGGTGTTAGAATGGCCAAGTCAAAGTCCAGACCTGAATCCAATCGAGAATCTGTGGAAAGAACTGAAAACTGCTGTTCACAAATGCTCTCCATCCAACCTCACTGAGCTCGAGCTGTTTTGCAAGGAGGAATGGGAAAAAATGTCAGTCTCTCGATGTGCAAAACTGATAGAGACATACCCCAAGCGACATACAGCTGTAATCGCAGCAAAAGGTGGCGCTACAAAGTATTGACTTAAGGGGGCTGAATAATTTTGCACGCCCAATTTTTCAGTTTTTGATTTGTTAAAAAAGTTTGAAATATCCAATAAATGTCGTTCCACTTCATGATTGTGTCCCACTTGTTGTTGATTCTTCACAAAAAAATACAGTTTTATATCTTTATGTTTGAAGCCTGAAATGTGGCAAAAGGTCGCAAAGTTCAAGGGGGCCGAATACTTTCACAAGGCACTGTATATTGCATGTATGTGTGCTGTTTGTCTTTCAAATAAAGAAGTCTCTACAGTGATCCTTGGTAAAAAAAAATAATAATTTGAGCGGGGTCGGGTCATATTGACAAAGATATTCAAACTTTATTGCCCAGGCACCACAGCTGCCTCACCCGTCACACACACACACACACACACACACACACACACACACACACACACACACACACACACACACACACACACACACACACACACACACACACACACACACACACACACACACACACACACACACACACACACACACACACACGCAGTAGGTTAGTAGGTTGGAGCAGCAACAGTTGTGTCAGAGTCAGAAGATCAGGCACAAAAATAGGTGGCATTTCATTTACAGTGCAGGTGATGAGAGATACAGTATTTAGTATACAAAAAAATGATGAAAAAGAGTTGTTTCCTAAACAGATTGCCAAAACAATATTAACTTGACACAGTTCCAAACACCCATGAATTCACACATCTGAGTAGGCGTACAGCTGGCAGAGCTCTGTAACGACATACTACCTCACCAATAGCTCTTTGTGAATGAGGAGTAAGGAAAGGAAAGGAGAGGAAAGGAAAGGAATGGAAAGGAAAGGAAAGGAAAGGAAGGAGGACCAGACCAATCAACATCTAAACTTGTCGCTTTGACCATATACTCATTCTAAGTATATGGTCACAGTACGTAGCCACTGGCACCCACACCTGTTGATGAAATGTTTGTTATCTTCACCATGCTGAGTGCACTGCAGGTTGTGCTACTAGCGTGTCAATATCATAAATTGAGGAATATTCCATTTCACTTTCTTGGTCTATTAATTGAAGGTTTTCATATTTTATTTCTACTTTACTGTATGTCTTTCTCTTTTAATTAGTTCACCTTGTTATCTAGTACCCTGTGTTGGAAGGTGCTGGTCATTTGATTGGCCAGGTCTGGATGTCAGCCAGGCGTATGTGTGAGGCTGTAATCAGGGGTGAGGAATCGCTGCAGGCTTGAGGAGAGGTGGATGTTATCCAGGATTGATTAAATTGGCTAGAGCCAAGTTGGGGAACAATTCTCTCTCTCAACCCTCTCTCCCCCTACCCCACTTTATCTATCTTTACTATTCTATCCTCCCTGTTTCCATCCCTCTTCCTCCTCTCTCCCACCTCTTTCCCCATCCCTGTTCTTTCTGTTTTTCAACTCCTCTCCCTCTATCCATCCAGCTCTCCTCTCCACACAGTCGAGTATAGTAATGCTGTTTAGAAGCAATGAAAACCTCTGTTGGGATCCTGGATCAGGAGTGAAGGATGAACTTTGACAGAATGAGGCGATTGTTTTTATTTTCTTTGATATCCTTTATTTGTTTGTGCCGAGGGGATTTGAGGCATTTATATAGAGCTCATAGCTCGCTAAATCTCTCAGAATCACCTCGGCAACGTGAATTAATGCAGGAACACACACATGACTCACGCACTCTCTCTCTCAAACACGCACGCACGTGAGCACACACACACATGCGCACGCACGCACGCACGCACACACACACACCACACACGCACACCACTCCGCACACCACACACACACACACACACACACACACACACACACACACACACACACACACACACACACACACACACACACTCCATAGGGCTTGACTAACCAAAGTGGCAGATTGGGGTGCTGGGATGGGAACTTGATGAGTGTCGTGCAGTGCTTCTCATTAGGCAGGAGGTGCTGTGACAACTGGTGTGTCATTTTTCTCCGTGGATACAATCTGTTACTGTAGCTCCTCATCTTCACCTGTATCACAGTCTAAAAGGGGAGGTGACAAGATGGTGGAAATATGCGTCACAATAACATGTCCCCTGTTTCAGTTAGCTGTTTGAGTTGAGTCTTGAGTAATTTCCTGCCTAATAACCATCATCAACCCTGACAGGCCACTGTGTCGTTGCAGCAGCATACAGCCCATCAACTCTCTGTGTGTGTGTATGCTTGTGTGTGTGTGTGTGTGTAACTGTGTGCGTGTAATGGTCTCTCCCCTCACCCTTAATCCTGACGCATGTCCACCCTTCTCCGTCAGATTGTTTTACAATAGGTCTTTCTGTGTTTGTGTGTGTCTGGGTTAATTAGCTATAGAGCAGCCCCATCTGTCAGCCTAATGCTCTGTCCCTGCCCCAGACAGTTCCATTAGCACTGTACACACACACACACACACACACACACACACACACACACACACACACACACACACACACACACACACACACACACACACACACACACACACACACACACACACACACACACACACACCACACAGAGCAGCCTCAGTAGAGAGGAGAAATGTTTCCATCTTCCCCCCGAGGGACCTGGGTCAGGGTGGATATTATAATAGAGCTTGGTAGAATTGGTTTATTATTATTTTTATTTCACCTTTATTTAACCAGGTAGGCCAGTTGAGAACTTGTTCTCATTTACAACTACGACCTGGCCAAGATATAGCAAAGCAATAAGACAAAAAACAACAACACAGAGTTGCATATGGGATAAACAAATGTACAGTCAATAACACAATAGAACAATCTGTATACAGTGTGTGCAAATGAAGTAAGGAGGTAAGGCAATAAATAGGCCAAAAGTGGCGAAGTAATTACAATTTAGCAATTTACACTGGAGTGATATACAAGTGGGGAATAGAAGTATTTGATACACTGCCGATATTGCAGGTTTTCCTTCTTACAAAGCATGTAGAGGTCTGTAAGAGAGACGGAATCTAAAACAAAAATCCATAAAATAACATTGTATGATTTTTAAGTAATTAATTGACATTTTATTGCATGACATAAGTATTTGATCACCTACCAACCAGTAAGAATTCCGTCTCTCACAGACCTGTTAGTTTTTCTTTAAGAAGCCCTCCTGTTCTCCACTCATTACCTGTATTAACTGCACCTGTTTGAACTCGTTACCTGTATAAAAGACACCTGTCCACACACTTAATCAAACAGACTCCAACCTCTCCACAATGGCCAAGACCAAAGAGCTGTGTAAGGGCATCAGGGATAAAATTGTAGACCTGCATAAGGCTGGGATGGGCTACAGGACAATAGGCAAGCAGCTTGGTGTGCTTGGAAGAAGTTCAAGATGACGGTCTATCACCCTCGGTCTGGGGCTCCACGCAAGATCTCACCTCGTGGGGCATCAATGATCATGAGGAAGTTGAGGGATCAGCCTAGAACTACATGGCAGGACCTGGTCAATGATCCGAAGAGAGCTGGGACCACAGTCTCAAAGAAAACCATTAGTAACACACTACGCCGTCATGGAGTAAAATCCTGCAGTGCACGCAAGGTCCCCCTGCTCAAGCCAGTGCATGTCCAGGCCCGTCTGAAGTTTGCAAATGACCATCTGGATGATCCAGAGGAGGAATGGGAGAAGGTCATGTGGTCTGATGAGACAAAAATAGTTTTTTGGTCTAAACTCCACTCGCCATGTTTGGAGGAAGAAGAAGGATGAGTACAACCCCAAGAACACCATCCCAACTGTGAAGCATGGAGCTGGGGATGCTTTTCTGCAAAGGGGACAGGACGATTGCACCGTATTGAGGGGAGGATGGATGGGGCCATGTATCGCGAGATCTTGGCCAACAACCTCCTTCCCTGAGTAAGTGCATTGACGATGGGTCATGGCTGGGTCTTCCAGCATGACAACGACCCGAAACACACAGCCAGGGTAACTAAGGAGTGGCTCCGTAAGAAGCATCTCAAGGTCCTGGAGTGGCGTAGCCAGTCTCCAGACCTGAACCCAATAGAAAATCTTTGGAGGGAGCTGAAAGTCTGTATTGCCCAGCGACAGCCACCGAAACCTGAAGGATCTGGAGAAGATCTGTATGGAGGAGTGGCCAGAATCCCTGCTGCAGTGTGTGCAACCCTGGTCAAGAACTACAGGAAACGTATGATCTCTGTAATTGCAAATAAAGGTTTCTGTACCAAATATTAAGTTCTGCTTTTCTGATGTATCAAATACTTATGTCATGCCATAAAATGCAAATTAATTACTTGAAAATCATACAATTTGATTTTCTGGATTTTTGTTTTAGATTCCGTCTCTCACAGTTGAAGTGAGAAAAATTACAGATCTCTACATGCTTTGTAAGTAGGGAAAACCTGCTAAATCGGCAGTGTATCAAATACATGTTCTCCCGACTGTATGTGCAGACGAGGATGTGCAAGTAGAAATACTGGTGTGCAAAAGAGCAGAAAAACAAAAACAAAATATGGGGATGAGGTAGGTAGTTGGTTGGATGGGCTATTTACAGATGGGCTGTGTACAGCTGCAGCAATCGGTAAGCTGCTCTGACAGCTGACGTTTAAAGTTAGAGAGGGAGATGTAAGTCTCCAACTTCAGTGATTTTTGCAATTCGTTCAAGTCATTGGCAGCAGAGAACTGGAAGGAAAGGCAGCCAAATAGGTGTTGGTTTTGGGGACGACCAGTGAAATATACCTGCTGGAGCGCGTGCTACCTGTGGGTGCTGCTATGGTGACCAGTGAGCTGAGATAAGGCGGAGCTTTACCTAGCAAAGACTTATAGATTACCTGGAGCCAGTGGGTTTGGCAACGAATATGTAGCGAGGACCTGCCAACGAGAGCATACAGGTTCGCAATGGTGGGTAGTATATGGGGCTTTGGAGACAAAACAGATGGCACTGTGATAGACTGCATCCAATTTGCTGAGTAGAGTGTTGGAGGCTATTTTGTAAATGACATCGCCGATGTCAAGGATCGGTTTGACAGTCAATTTTACGAGCGTATGTTTGACAGCATGAATGGAGACTTTGTTGCAAAATAGGAAGCCGATTCTAGATTTAGGTATTTATAGTTGTCCACATATTCTAAGTCAGAATCGTCCAGAGTAGTGATGATAGTTGGGCGGGTGGGTGCGAGCAGTGGGCATCATTGATATATACAGAGAAGAGAGTCGGCCTGAGAATTGAACCCTGCGGCATCCCCATGGAGACTGCCAGAGGTCCGGACAACAGGCCCTCCGATTTGACACACTGAACTCTATCTGAGAAGGCAGTCATTAGAGAAACCAAGGCTGTTGAGTCTGCCGATGAATACGGCTGCCCAGTAATGTCTCTTATCGATGGAGGTTATGATATCGTTTAGGACCTTGAGCGTGGCTGAGGTGCACCTGTGACCAGCTCTGAAACCAGATTGCATAGCGGAGAAGGTACGGTGGGATTCAAAATGGTCGGTGATCTGTTTGTTCACTTGGCTTTCGAAGACTTTAGAAAGGCATTTCAGGATGGATAGAGGTCTGTAACAGTTTGGGTCTAGATTGTCTCCCCCTTTAAAGAGGGGGACGACCGCGGCTGCTTTCCAAACTTTGGGAATCTCAGACGATATGAAAGAGAGGTTGAACAGACTAGTAATAGGGGTGAGCAGGTCTGGGACTGGGACTACAATCCCCTCAACATCAGTTGAATTATAATCTACAGGTCCAGACTAGAATCCCCTCAACATCAATGCTGGCCTCCTTATAGTGTACTTCCAACAAATTGACATCATCGGTCAGTGTGACATTGACCTTACAGTAAGTCACTGTCTGTCCCCATATCCTCTTCTTCCCTTGAAATAACCTGTGTAAAGTCTGCCTTTCAGACATGCATACATGCTAACCTGTGGACTGTGTGATTACATGAATGTGCTTGTGTTTGTCAGTATACATGTATGTGTGTACTTGTGTGTACTGTATGTGTATAACAGTATTAACATGCCGATCGGTGCTTTCTCTGCATAGAGTGGGATGTGTAATTGTGGTGATTTTATTTTCCCTGGCATCGCTGTGAACCACGCTCCTCAGCCTCTCCCTGTCCTCTCTCCGACCGGCAGGCTGATTATTTGAGCAGCTCTGATTGAAACTGCATATTCATTAGAGCAAATGGAATTAGAGGTGGATTCACGGCCTAATCAACTTCTCCAGTGAAATCGTAACGAATCCTTAATTTCCTCCCTCCTCCCCTCCCTCTGACTCTCCCTCCCTCCGACTCTCCCTCCCTCTGACTCTCTCTCCCTCCCTCTGCTTTGAAAACTGCTGCTTTCTCAACCCTCGGTTCATAGATGATTTATACTGTATGGCAGAGAGTCACAAGCTTGTCACCACAGTAGGACTGATATTATGGAGTCGACGAGCGGTTATTTATCCTTGTTTCTCTGCATTAGTCCAGAACGTGAAGATTTAAATGAAAAGTTTGACTAGTGACTCGTGAGCAGAGCCACATATATACATAATTATGTATATGTCTTGGGTCATGAAAGTAGCTTTGACTTTAACTGTATGCTGTGCACAGTATACATCACAGTATACAGCACAGTATACAACACAGTATACAGCACAGTATGCAGCACAGTATACAACACAGTATACAGCACAGTATACAACACAGTATGTAGCACAGTATACAGCACAGTATACAACACAGTATACAGCACAGTATACAGCACAGTATACAACACATTACACAGCACAGTATACAGCACAGTATACAACACAGTATACATCACAGTATACAGCACAGTATACAACACAGTATACAGCACAGTATACAACACAGTATACAGCACAGTTTACTGCACAGTATACAACACAGTATACATCACAGTATACAGCACAGTATACAACACAGTATACAGCACAGTATACAACACAGTATACAGCACAGTTTACAGCACAGTATACAACACAGTATACATCACAGTATACAGCACAGTATACAACACAGTATACAGCACAGTATACAACACAGTATACAGCACAGTATACAGCACAGTATACAACACAGTATACATCACAGTATACAGCACAGTATACAACACAGTATACAGTACAGTGTACAACACAGTAGACAGTACAGTATACAGCACAGTATACATCACAGAGTACAACACAGTATACATCACAGTATACAACACAGTATACAACAAAGTATACTACACAGTATACAACACAGTATATAGCGCAGTATGCAGCACAGTATACATCACAGTACACAACACAGTAGACAGCACAGTATACAACACAGTATACAGCATAGTATACATCACAGTGTACAAGACAGTATACAACACCCTATTCATCACAGTAGACAGTACAGTAGACAACACAGTATATAACACAGTATACAGTACAGTATACAACACGTATACAGCACAGTGTACAGCACAGTGTACAACACAGTATACATCACAGTATACAGTATACAACACAGTAGACTATATAGTCTACATCACAGTATACATCACAGTTTACAACACATGTACAGTATACAGTATAGTAGACAATATAGTATACACCGTAGTATACAGTACAGTAAACAACACAGTAGACATTACAGTATACATCACGGTATACAGCAAGTATACAGCACAGTGGACAGTACAGTATACAGCACAGTATACAGTATACAACACAGTAGACAATATAGTCTACAACACAGTATACATCACAGTTTACAACACATGTACAGTATACAGTATAGTAGACAATATAGTATACACCGTAGTATACAGTACAGTAAACAACACAGTAGACATTACAGTATACATCACAGTATACAGCACAGTAGACAGCACAGTATACGTCACAGTATACGTCACATCTACACAGTAGATAGTAAAGTATAGTAGACAATATAGTATACACCGATTTGATTAGATTTGATTTGAGTATACAGTACAGTAAACAACACAGTAGACATTACACTATACATCACAGTATACAGCACAGTAGACAGCACAGTAGACAGTACAGTATACAGAACAGTAGACGCTATAGTAGACAATATAGTATACAACACAGTATACAGTATAGTATACACCACAGTATACAGCACAGTATAGAGCACAGTATACAGCACAGTATACATCACAGTTTACAGCACAGTATACAGCACAGTTTACAGTACAGTATACAGAATAGTAGACGATATAGTATACACCGTAGTGTACAGTACAGTAAACAACACCGTAGACATTTCAGTATACATCACAGTATACAGCACAGTATACTGTACAGTAGACAATATAGTTTACATCTAAGTATACAGCACATTATACAACACAGTATACAACACAGTATACAACACAGTAGACAGCACAGTATACAGCACAGTATGCAGCACAGTATACAGCACAGTATGCATCACAGTTTACAGCACAGTATACAGCACAGTTTACAGCACAGTTTACAGCACAGTATACATACAGCACAGTTTACAGCACAGTATACAGCACAGTATACAGCACAGTATGCATCACAGTTTACAGCACAGTATACAGCACAGTATACAGCACAGTATACAGCACAGTTTACAACACAGTATACTGTACAGTAGACAATATAATATGCAGCACAGTATACATCACAGTTTACAGCACAGTGTACAGCACAGTATACAGCACATTATACAACACAGTATACTGTACAGTAGACGATTATAGTATACAGCACAGTATACAGCACATTATACAACACAGTATACTGTACAGTAGACGATTATAGTATACAGCACAGTATACAGCACAGTATACAACACAGTAGACAGTGTAGTATTTATTTAATGTGTGTGGTATACTGTTTCTTTATCAACTCATTAGCTCTCCATGTTACTCACCCACTATTTTTTTCATTTTCTCATTCTCTCCGTCTTTCTCTTTAACAGAGTTCAGAAAAGGCATGCTTTCCGAGGTCACTTGGTCGCCATGCCGATACGGACGGCCCCGATTTCATCTTCATGATCTCACATCTTTCTTCCTTTGATGTGGATATTCTTCCGCTGTTGGAAAATAAGACGCTTTTTATTTAATAAAAAAAATAAATGTAACCTTTTTTTATCCATTGTTTTCCATCCTGTTCCTTATATTTTGATATACTGTATTTCTTCTTTATTTGTTTACCTTCAACCGGCATGCATCATTAATATCTACCTGGCTAAACTTTATGAACGTTTGTATTGCTTTGTGTTTGTAATATTCCTTCGTTTTGGGATATATAAACACTTCAAAAGTTCACTTACGATTTGTCAAAACAAATATATCTTCCTAGAGAGCGGACAACATCGAAGATATAGCTAGCATAACAGTCTTTCATTGAAGATGTAGCTAGCATAACAGTTTTCATTGAAGATGTAGCCAGCATAACAGTCTTTCATTGAAGATGTAGCTAGCATAACGGTCTTTCATTGAAGATGTAGCTAGCATAACAGTATTTCATTGAAGATGTAGCTAGCATAACAGTTTTCATTGAAGATGTAGCCAGCATAACAGTCTTTCATTGAAGATGTAGCTAGCATAACAGTCTTTCATTGAAGATGTAGCTAGCATAACAGTCTTTCATTGAAGATGTAGCCAGCATAACAGTCTTTCATTGAAGATGTAGCCAGCATAACAGTCTTTCATTGAAGATGTAGCTAGCATAACAGTCTTTCATTGAAGATGTAGCCAGCATAACAGTCTTTCATTGAAGATGTAGCCAGCATAACAGTCTTTCATTGAAGATATAGCTAGCATAACAGTCTTTCATTGAAGATGTAGCTAGCATGACAGTCTTTCATTGAAGATGTAGCTAGCATAACAGTCTTTCATTGAAGATGCAGCTAGAATAACAGTCTTTCATGGCTGGAAGATTGGTGAAGGTGAGGAAAGTGAGAGTCACCTGGGAATCAAAGAAGTCTCCAATTAGTTGTTGTTTGTTAGATGGGCTGTTTTTGAGCTGACAAGCGTTGATAGCACTGAGACACAGAGACACTGAGCAGTGGGTTCCATCAGTATTCACCACAACTAGCTGTCCTAGAATCCCTCCACACCTTCCATTCCCCATCGAGTGATTCTGCTGTGTTCAGCTATCAGTGTGTGTGTGTGTGTGTGTGTGTGTGTGTGTGTGTGTGTGTGTGTGTGTGTGTGTGTGTGTGTGTGTACAGGGAGAGAGATTGGCAGGTCTTCCCTCTCTCCTAGAATGCCACTGAAGCAGCCATAGACTACTTGTGTGTGCATTCTCCTGTGTGTGTGATGTGTGATGTGTGTGTGTGCACACTTCTTTGTGTGTTATGTGTGTGTGTTATGTGTGTGTGCACACACTTCTTTGTGTTTGTTATGTGTGTGTGCATACTTCTTTGTGTGTGTTATGTGTGTGTGCCTGGACACAATCCTGTCTCGAAGCTCTATGGACTATTTCCTCAACCTCATAGCATGGTTTTTGCTCTGACATGCACTGTCAACTGAGGGACCTTATGTAGACAGGTGTGTGCCGTTCCAAATCATGTCCAATCATTTGAATTTACCACAGGTGGATTCCAATCAAGTTGTAGAAACATCTCAAGGATGATCATTGGAAACAGGAAGCACCTGAGCTCAATTTGAGTGTCATAGCAAAGGGTCTGAATACTTACGTAAATAAGGTATTTTTGCTCTTTTTTTTCAAAATACATTTGCAAACATTTCTAAAAACCTGTTTTTGCTACGTCAATATGGGGTATTGTGTGTAGATAATGAGGAAAATCCATTTTAGAATAAGGCTGTAACAATGTGGAAAAAGTCAAGGGGTCTGAATACTTTCCAAATGCACTGTATGTGGTGTTTAAGTATGTGTGTGTGGGAGTGGGAGCATATGAGTGTGAGTGCGTGTACACGTCTGTGTGTGTGTCAGTGTGTGAAAGAGAGTGTGTGTGTAAAATTCAGCCATGGGCATCCTCTCCCTCCTGACAAATCAACCTGTCAGTCGGCCATCTCTCATCCAGATTCCATTACTTCGCCATTTGACTTTCAGCCCTCCCTACCTCCCTGTCCTGCATGTCTGTTTGCGTGCCCTTTATGCCTCCCCAAGCCTCTCTCTCTCGCTACCTCCCTATCCAAGCCTCTCTCTCTCTCTTTCCCACCCTATCCAAGCCTCTCTCTCTCTGTCTTTACCACCCTATCCAAGCCTCTCTCTCTTTACCACTCTATCCAAGCCCCTCTCTCTCTTTTACCTCCCTATCCAAGCCTCTCTTTCTCTCTACCTCCCTATCCAAGCCTCTCTCTCTCTCTTTTACCACCCTATCCAAGCCTCTCTCTCTCTCTTTACCAGCCTATCCAAGCCTCTCTCTCTCTCTCTCTTTACCACTCTATCCAAGCCTCTCTCTCTCTCTTTACCTCCCTATCCAAGCCTATCTCTCTCTCTACCGCCCTATCCAAGCCCCTCTCTCTCTTTACCTCCCTATCCAACCCTCTCTCTCTCTCTACCGCCCTATCCAAGCCCCTCTCTCTCTTTACCACCCTATCCAAGCCTCTCTCTCTCTCTACCACCCTATCCAAGCCCCCTCTCTCTCTTTACCTCTCTATCCAATCCTCTCTCTTTCTACCTTCCATGCCAAGCCTCTCTCTACCTCTCTATACAAGCCTCTCTCTACCTCTCTATCCAAGCCTCTCTCTTTCTCCTTTCCAATCCAAGCCTCTCTCTACCTCTCAATCCAAGCCTCTCTCTACCTCTCTATCCAAGCCTCTCTCTACCTCTCTATCCAAGCCTCTCTCTACTTCTCTATCCAATCCTCTCTCTTTCTACCTTCCAATCCAAGCCTCTCTCTACCTCTCTATCCAAGCCTCTCTCTACTTCTCTATCCAATCCTCTCTCTTTCTACCTTCCAATCCAAGCCTCTCTCTACCTCTCTATCCAAGCTTCTCTCTACCTCTCTATCCAAGCCTCTCTCTACTTCTCTATCCAATCCTCTCTCTTTCTACCTTCCAATCCAAGCCTCTCTCTACCTCTCTATCCAAGCCTCTCTCTTTCTACCTTCCAATCCAAGCCGCTCTACCTCTATCCAAGCCTCTCTCTACTTTTCTATCTAAGCCTCTCTCTACCTCTCAATCCAAGCCTCTCTCTACCTCTCTATCCAAGCCTCTCTATCCAAGCCTCTCTCTTTCTACCTTCCAATCCAAGCCTCTCTCTACCTCTCTATCCAAGCCCCTCTCTACCTCTCTATCCAAGCCTCTCTCCACTTCTCAATCCAAGCCTCTCTACTTCTCTATCCAAGCCTCTCTCTGCCCGCCTCCCTATCCAGCCTCTCCCTGCCTACCTTCACACTCCAACCTGTCTCCTGTCTGGGGCTCTCCTGCATTTTCTCTGCCTGTCTGTCTCAGGCACCTTGGCTGGGCTCTCTCCTTTTCTGAAGCTCTTTCAGCTGGGCTGTCTGATCTCTGATAAACCACTTGGATGGAGTATGACCTCTGGCTAGTGTAATCTATCTCAATTTCTTCAGTGCCATGCTATCAGTAATTACCTTCTCATTCTGTCCCCCTATCCTCTGGAGAGTGACACCCTTTCTACTCTCATCTCTGAACGCATTCCTTCATCTCTCTCTCTCTAACTCTCTCTCTCTCTCTCTCTCTCTCTCTGCTTACTCTGTCTTTCCTCAGAATCCCCTCAGATTAGCTATACGTGTCCTTGGCTCCAGATGCACATTCGAACCTGTTAAACACCTTCTCCTCTCCTCCTCCATCCCAACTCATCCCTTCTTTCTGTTCTCTCTCCCTCTCTCCTCAGATCCCTCAGATCAGCTATGCGTCCACGGCCCCAGAGCTCAGTGACAACACGAGGTATGACTTTTTCTCCCGCGTCGTACCTCCGGACTCCTACCAGGCCCAGGCAATGATGGACATCGTCACGGCGATGGGATGGAACTACGTGTCCACGCTCGCCTCCGAGGGGAACTACGGCGAGAGCGGTGTCGAGGCCTTCGTACAGATCTCCCGGGAAACAGGTTCGTGGAATAGCGAAACATGCTCAGACACACTCTAACACACAGTACTGAATGGAGGTGCTGAATCTTCATGAACACCGTCCACAGTTCTTGAGCGTTTGGACATCTCTCTTCTGTGCTGGGTCTCTGCGGACCTCTGAACAACAGTAGCTGCCCTAGTAGATGTCAGTCTCAAATATCTATATTTAAAAACGTCAGCGATATTAACTATCAGATAGTGTCTGTCAGCTTCGGATTGACAGTCAGTCAGCATTTTTTTTTTAAACTACGTATTTCATCAGATACACTCTCTGTTGGTTTTAACTTGTCTCTGTGTGTTTGTTGAGATTGCTCGGGTTTGTCAGCGATCACCGATGTCTATTTTTCTTAGTGTGGGAAAGGAAATGACACCTCATTCCCAATATACTGAAATGCATAATGTTTGTTTTGGGGAATATGGCATCGATTTAGACACCATATTCAAACAGTCAAATCAGACACGTGAATTCCCTCCCAAACTCACAGATAGACATCAGTGACCATTTGAGTTGGAGCCCCTGCTGTGCTTACTGCTGTAAGCAGTGTGGCTAGTTTCTACTGTGTGCCTTTACTGTGGGTTTCTGTACTGTGCTGTGCTGAGGGCTATGTGGTGTGACAGTGAAAACAGTCAGCTGTTTAGATGTTTAGCCTTGCTAGGGCTGTGCAGATGTTGACATGGCTGGAGGGGACAGGGGTGGGAGGAGGGGGGAGGGAATAGAAGGGGAAAAACAACAGTGGAGCCGTCTGTCTGTCTGTCCATTTGATACGATGCTGAGCACAACATTTAACATCTAAAAGAGAATGCCCTGCAGATCCACACACTCAAACTAACATATTTCATTCAGTAGGCTCTGGGTAGAAGGCAATTGCACTCCTAAGTGATTAGAATGAAGTAAATGTCCATTCCCTGATTCCTGCTCTCGAACAGACAGCTTTTATTCCACTACACTGTGTCCTGTCTTCCAGTTGTGGAGTATTACTAACACCATGATACTCCCACTGCCCGGTCTGTGGCGGTCTCTGGACATGAGGGTGGCTGGAAGATGTTCGTATGTTTGTGCGTACATGTGTGTGTGTGTGTGTGTGTGTGTGTGTGTGTGTGTGTGTGTGTGTGTGTGTGTGTGTGTGTGTGTGTGTGTGTGTGTGTGTGTGTGTGTGTGTGTGTGTGTGTGTGTGCGTGTGTAGGTGCCTACATGTATGTGTGTGACGAGTCTGAGAGGAGAGAGAAGTCGACTGACTGTCCCTCTGAATTGGTTTTAATGAAGAGAAGCTGTGAGGAGGAGAAGAAAGACGGATGAGGCGAGGGGGAAGAGAGGAACAACAGAATGAGGCCACAGCAGGCTACATGGATGTAATGACAGGGGTCATAATAGACCAACTATCCTCTTTCCTCTCTCTCTCTTTCTCTCTCTTTCCCCCCTCTCTCTTTCCCCTCTCTCTTGCCCCCCTCTCTCTTTCCCCCTTTCTCTCTCTCTCTATCTCTCTCTCTTTCACTCTCTTTCCCTCTCTCTGCATTTCTCTCTCTTTCCCTTTCTCTCTTTCCGTCTCTGTCTCCCTATCTCTCTCTCTCTTTCTCTCTCGTTCCCTCTCTCTCTCTATATATATATATATATAAATATATACAGTATCACGCCCTCTCTGTCCTCATCCCCTGTGATTGAATGATTGTGATTATTTAGTGATTGAGTTATTATTTAATAGTATTGTTATTACTGTGATGACTGCCGCCGCCTCCTCTTACCCTTCTCCCCGCATGCTGCTCCTGAGCAGCTGTGGTAATTGCTGTTAAATCGAGGAGTTATGATTCCCGAGACATTATGTGTGTGTTTGTGTCTGTGAAGCACGTCTCCGCTCCCTCTAGGCATAATAAGGATGTTTTCACCATAACGTGTAAGACGCACCTAACCATTAATAGCGTGATGATGGAGGATGTCTGTAGAGAGAGGGGATGGCGTGTCCATTTTAACTAGCTGATTCTCTCATCTTGTGTGTGTGTGTGGGGGGGGTGAAAACAGGAGGGAGCGAGACGGAATGAAAGATTGACTATAGTTTGTAGCAGTATAGTACACCGTTTTCCCATTGATGTGTGTGAAGAAGAAGAGAGAGAGGAGTGAGAGGGAGAAAGAGAGAGTGGGAGAGAGAGGGAGGAAAGAGGGAGGAGACTCAGAGGGGGGAGAGATTGAGAGAGACAGAGCGATGGGATAGAGTGAGAGAGAGGGAGGCGAGAGGGAGGAGACTGAGAGATTGAAAGAGACGGAGAGGAAGAGAGATAGAGTGAAAGAGAGGGAGAGACAGAGAGATGTGACATTGAGAGAGAGAGAGAGAGAGAGAAAGAGAGAGAGAGATGTTGAGCGAGAGAGAGAGAGAGAGATAGAGAGAGAGAGAGAGAGAGAGAGAGAGAGAGAGAGAGACAGATGGGAGGTATTCTCTCTCTTTCGTCCAGACATCCAGATGACAGACTCTCCTCCTCCAGCTGTAGGATAAGAGGTGGATTACGACACAGAGATGGATGATTCACACACACACACACACACACACACACACACACACACACACACACACACACACACACACACACACACACACACACACACACACACACACAAAGAGAGAGAGAGGGAGACAGAAGAAATAATAGCCAGCCAATTAGTCTAGTAACTAACGCCACATGACAGTCAGATGAGAGGGTCAATAGGCATGCAACAATGAGCACCATGTTTCAGCGTCTGATTAGTGGAAGTAACACCCTCTGTCTCCTCTGTGTGTGTGTGTGTGTGTGTGTGTGTGTGTGTGTGTGTGTATGTGTGTGTGTGAATCCTCCATCTATGTTGTAATCCACCTCTTATCCTACAGCTGGAGGAGGAGAGTCTGTCATCTGGATGTCTGGACGAAAGAGAGAGAATACCTCCCATCTGGATCTGTCTCTCTCTCAATTCAATTAAATTTACTTTATTGACATGGCAAGTTCATTACATTACATTTCTTACATTGTCAAAGTATACATATCGAAAAAAAAAGAAGAAAAAATATATATATTTATATATAAAACAGATATATATTTATATGTAAATAAATGGTGGGACCAACAGCAATAATAATAGTAATAGTGGACATGGGATTACCATTAACAACAACTACAGCAACAATATTAATGAGAACAACAATACATTAAAGCAATGGTAGTGGACCAGTGTCAACATGACTTCAACATGACTGAGAAGACACATGATGTGGTATGAAAGACAAAACAAAACAAGATGGGAAATATTATCGACATTACTTTGCACTTTTCACTGGCTGTCCCTCAGGTTGTGGCAGAAGGACATATATTTGGCTGCCAAAACTGCACATTTTGGCTTTTCACCCAATAAATATTTGATTATTTGATCTTTTATACTTTCAAATTCTTTGTATTGAATTATAATTTGGGGAAAGAAATATTCTCTTAGGTCTGAGTATTTGTCACAGTGTAATAGGAAATGCAGCTCTGTCTCTACCTCTCCCCCGGAGCAGAGTGAGCACAGCTCACTGAGTCTGTACCTAGTCAATGTTTTCATTAGTTTTCTATCAGTCACAGTGGTCAGATAGTCTGCCACCATGTACTGTCTGTTTAGAGCCAAATATCATTGAAGTTTACTTTGATTTTTTGATGTGTCTTTCCAATAGGTGATGTATTTTTCTTTTTGTTTTGTGATGATTTGGTTGGGCCAGATTTTCTGAATGCTGTCCTGAGGCTCTATGGGGTTGGTTTGGGTTGGTGAACTGAGCCTCAGAACCAGCTGGCTGAGGGGACTCTTCTCTTGTTTCATCTCTTGACATTGTAGAGCTGTGTGATGGAATGTTTTGGGGTCACTTGTTTTTAGATGGTTGTAAAATTTGATGGCTCTTTTTTCTATTCGAATGAGGAGGGGGTATTGGCCCAATTCTGCTCTACATGCGTTATTTGGAGTTTTTCTTTGCACTTGCAATACAGTCTTGCAAAACTCTGCATGCAGTATTTCGATTGGATGTTTGTGCCATTTGGTAAATTCATTATTAGAGATTGGACCCCATACTTCACTGCCATATAGAGCAATTGGTTCTATAACTGATTGAAACATTTTGAGACAGATTCTAATTGGAATTTTGATTTTGATGTTCCTTTTAATGGCATAGAATGCTCTTCTTGCTTTGTCTCTCAGCTCATTCACAGCTATGTGAAGGCTACCTGTGTTGCTGATATTTAGTCCTAGATATGTGTAGTTTTTGGTGTGTTCTAATAGAACTGTGTCCAAATATAATTTATATTTGTCATCCTTATTTCCAGACTTTTTTTGGAATATCATTATATATTTTTTTTTTTAGGTTAACGGTCAGAGCCCAGGTCTGACAGAACCTGTAAAGATGATCTAGGTGCTGTTGTAACCCTTCTTTAGTGGGAGACAGCAGCACCAGGTCATCTGCATACAGCAGACACTTGATTTCAGTGTTGTGTAGGGTGATACCAGGTGCTGCCGATTCATCTAATGTTTTTGCCAATTCATTCATGTAGATGTTAAATAGTGTTGGACTTATTGGGCAGCCCTGTTTCACTCCCCGTCCCCGAGAGAATAAGTATGTTTGCTTGTTGCCAATTTTAACCGTTTTTAGTGTACATTGATTTATTAAAATCATATGTTTTCCCTCCAATACCACTTTCTATTAGTTCATAAAAAAAATACCTTTGTGCCAAATTGAATCAAATGCTTTCTTGAAATCTACAAAACACGAGTAGATTTTGCCTTTGTTTTGGTTTAATTGTTTATCAATTAGAGTGTGGAGGGTGTAAATGTGGTCTGTTGTACGATCATTTTTTTGAAATCCAATCTGGCTTCTGCTCAGGACGTTGTGTTCGTCAAGGAAATGATGTAGTCTGCTATTTATAATACTGCAGAGAATTTTCCCCAAGTTGCTGTTAACGCAAATTCCTCTCAATTTGTCTCCATTTTTATAGATTGGTGTGATCAATCCCTGGTTCGAAATATCGGGGAAAATACCTGCAGTAAGGATAATGTTGAAGAGTTTGAGTATAGCCAATTTGAATTTGTGGTCTGTATATTTGATCATTTCATTTAAAATACCATCAGCACCACAGACCTTTTTGGGTTGGAGAGTGCATAGTTTTCCCCAATAATTATTCTTCTGTAATTGGGGTATCCACAGGATTCTGATGATTTAAGGATTTGTAATTTATCTTGTATATCTTTTTGTTCTGGGCTCTTTGTTATATTGCTGTAGAGGTGTGCAAAGGGATTTCTCTACATATCCCCATTTTGGATAGCCAATTTCTCGTGATGAGGTTTGTTTAATTTATTCCAATTCTCCCAGAAGTGGTTTGATTCTATGGATTCCTGGATTCCATCCAGCTGATTTCTAATGTGCTGTTCCTTTTTTGTTCTTAGGGTGTGTTTGTATTGCTTCAGTGTTTCCCCATATTGAAGGCCTATATTTTTGTTGTCTGGTTCTCTGTGTTTTTGATCAGATATATTTCTCAGTGACTTTCGTAGATTTTTGCAATCATTATCAAACCATTTTTCATTATCTGTTATTTCTGGTTTGCTCTTATGCTTCTTTAAATTAGTCAAGGAGGCTAATTTGTCAAATATAAAGTTTATGTTCCAAACAGCCAAATGTACACCTTCATTGCTGTGGGAGAATGTTAAGGCTAAAAAGTTGTCCAGGAGAGATTGTATTTTTTGGCTAATAATTGCTTTTTGGTAGATGTCTGTACTGTTTGCACTCCATCTATAGGCCTGTTTTGTACCATGTAATTTATTGGACCGTGATGCTTCATGGTTGGGTTCCGCTCTTCTCAGATACACTGTGATTTTACTGTGGTCTGAGAGAGGTGTTAGTGGGCTGACTGTGAAGGCTCTGAGAGACTCTGGGTTTAGGTCGGTGAGGAAGTCGTCTACAGTGCTGCTGCCAAGGGATGAGCAGTAGGTGTAACTACCAAAAGAGTCCCCTCTCAGCCTACCATTGACTATGTACAGACCCAGTGTTCGACAGAGCTTCACGAGCTGTACTCCGTTGTTGTTTTTCACTTTGTCATAGTTGTTTCTGGGGGGGTATGTGGGGAGGGAAAGGTTGTTGCTTCCTGGTAGGTGTTTATCCCCATCACTGTTAATAGTGTCTTGTTCTTCTGCTGTTCTAGCATTCAGGTCTCCACAGACCAGTACATCAGCCTTGCGCCTGAAAGTGACTAATTTCCCCCTCTAGAATGGAGAAAGTCTCTTCATTGAAGTAGGGTGACTCTGAGGGGGGAATGTATGTGGCACAGAGGAAGACGCTTTTATCTGTCAAGATAGTCTCCTTGTTGATTTTTAACCAGATAAATAATTCTCCTGTTTTGATCAATTCGATTGAATGAATTAGTTCAGATTTATACCATATTAGCATTCCCCCTGAGTTTCTGCCCTGTTTGATTCCTTTTAAATTAGTGGATGGTATGATTATCTCCCTATAACCTACTGGACAGCCAGTGGAAACATCACCTCTGCACCATGTTTCCTGTAGTACTACAATATCAACGTCATCAATTTCTTTCAGGAAGTCTGGGTTTCTGCTCTTTAGTCCAAAAGCAGAGGACTTTAATCCTTGTAAATTCCAACATGCAACGTAAAAAGATTTCATAACTTTTTTTTATTTCTTCTTCTCTCTCTACCTCAACATTCTCTCTCTCTCTCTCTCTCTCTCTCTCTCTCTCTCTCTCTACCTCAACATTCTCTCTCTCTCTACCTCAACATTCTCTCTCTCTCTCTCTCTCTCTCTCTCTCTACCTCAACATTCTCTCTCTCTCTACCTCAACATTCTCTCTATCTCTCTCCCTCTCTCTCTCTCTCTCTACCTCAACATTTTCTCTCTCTACCTCAACATTCTCTCTCTCTCTCTCTCTCTACCTCAACATTCTCTCTCTCTCTCTACCTCAACCTTCTCTCTCTCTACCTCAACATTCTCTCTCTCTCTCTCTCTCTCTCTCTCTCTCTCAACATTCTCTTTCTCTCTCTCCACCTCAACAGTGTCTCTCTCTCTCTCGATATGTCGCATCTCTCTGTCTCTCTTTCTCTCTCTCTCTCTCTCTCTCTCTCGCTCTCTCTCGCTCTCTCTCGATGTCACATCTCTCTATCTCTCTCTCTCTCTCTCTCTCTCGATGTCGCATCTCTCTGTCTCTCCCTCTCTCACTCTATCCCATCTCTATGTCTCTCTCAATCTCTCCCTCCTCTCTCCTCCCTCTCTCCCACTCTCTCTTTCTCCTCTCTGCTCCCCTGCCTCCCCTCTGGTAACAACCTCTCATAAACAACTATCCAATTGACCTTTGTTTCATTTGTTCATTAACCTTTGATTATATGGAATTAATTCCATTCACATTTAGCAAACAAACCAGGGCTCCTAAACGAGATGCGTTCAAAAAAGATAATAACCGCAAATGATGAGCAAACAAGGGATGAACGTAGGTTCACTGAGCCTGAACCGTTCCCTGAACAGCTCACCGTGATGGGGAGGCTGGGACAGCTGTAGACTGACAGTTAGAAGGACCAGCATCAGTGGATGGTGTGTGTATGTCTGTTTTTGTGTGTGTGTGTGTGTGTGTGTGTGTGTGTGTGTGTGCGCGCGCCTGCCCGTGTGCGTGTTTACTGTGTGTGTTTCTCTGTGTGTGGGTGTGTGTGTGTGTTTGTTGACGTTAAAACATTTGCATCCCCATTGCCTCTTCCTCTTGAGTAGCAGTGGATGCCTCAAGGCTGGACGAGGCCAGTACACCACAGTGCTGACTATAGACTGACAGTCTAGAACGACCCACTGATGTTGGCGGATGTTGTCATTAGAGCAGACTTGATTTAACCCCGTTGTCTCTTAGCCTCTCCCTCATGCGTAGTAGTGGTCACCTCGAAGCAAGATCAGTCCATGACACTGAATCAATACATGTGTAATGTCAGGGGTGGGGTACTGCATGGCCTATGATATGATTGGCGGATGTTGACATTAGGACAGACACAATCCTATTCCTCTTGTGTGGTAGTGGGTGCCTAGAGGTTAGATCAGGTCGGTGCAGTACACGATGGTGCCGACAACCATACTATTTGTGGTGTCAGGAGAGAGGAGAGATATGGCTAGTGACATGATCATCAAGGGCCATAAGGCTTCGCTTCAATTCATCACCAGGAGGAGTTTCACAGAAGATCACATGCCCTCGTGGAATAGCCTAGAGCGACAACCTCTCCTCACCCCTCCTGCACCCCATTTCCCCTTCTCTTCCTCTTCAACTCTCCAATAGTTAGTATCAGAACATGCTAATAACACAGGCAGACAGACATACATACAGACAGACAGACAGACAGACAGGCAGGCAGGCAGGCAGGCCTGCAGTTTTTTAGTTTTTTTTACGTGTTATTTCTTACATTGGTACCCCAGGTCATCTTAGGTTTCATTACATACAGTCGAGAAGAACTACTGAACATAAGAGCAGCGTCAACTCACCATCAGTACGACCAAGAATATGACTTTCGCGAAGCGGATCCTGTGTTCTGCCTTTCACCCAGGACAACGGAATGGATCCCAGCCGGCGACCCAAAAAAACGACTTCGTAAAAGGGGGAAACGGAGCGGTCTTCTGGTCAGACTCCGGAGACGGGCACATCGTGCACCACTCCTTAGCATTCTTCTCGCCAATGTCCAGTCTCTTGACAACAAGGTTGATGAAATCCGAGCAAGGGTAGCATTCCAGAGGGACATCAGAGACTGTAACGTTCTTTGCTTCACGGAAACATGGCTCACTGGAGAGACGCTATCGGAGTCGGTGCAGCCAGCTGGTTTCTCCACGCATCGCGCCGACAGAAACAAACATCTTTCTGGTAAGAAGAGGGGCGGGGGCGTATGCTTCATGGTTAACGTGACGTGGTGTGGCCACAACAACATACAGGAACTCAAGTCATTCTGTTCACCTGATTTAGAATTCCTCACAATCAAATGTCGACTGCATTATCTACCAAGGGAATTCTCTTCGATTATAATCACAGCCGTATTCCCCCCCAAGCAGACACATCGATGGCTCTGAATGAACTTTATTTGACTCTTTGCAAACTGGAATCCATATATCCGGAGGCTGCATTCATTGTAGCTGGGGATTTTAACAAGGCTAATCTGAAAACAAGACTCCCTAAATTTTATCAGCATATCGATTGCGCAACCAGGGCTGGAAAAACCTTGGATCATTGCTATTCTAACTTCCGCAACGCATATAAGGCCCTGCCCCGCTCTCCTTTCGGAAAAGCTGACCACGACTCCATTTTGTTGATCCCTGCCTACAGACAGAAACTAAAACAAGAAGCTCCCGCGCTGAGGTCTGTTCAACGTTGGTCCGACCAATCTGATTCCACACTCCAAGACTGCTCCATCACGTGGACTGGGATATGTTTCGTATTGCGTCAGACAACAACATTGACGAATACGCTGATTCGGTGAGCGAGTTCATTAGAACGTGCGTTGAAGATGTCGTTCCCATAGCAACGATTAAAACATTCCCAAACCAGAAACCGTGGATTGATGGCAGCATTCGCGTGAAACTGAAAGCGCGAACCACTGCTTTTAATCAGGGCAAGGTGACCGGAAACATGACCGAATAAAAACAGTGTAACTATTCCCTCCGCAAGGCAATCAAACAAGCTAAGCGTCAGTATAGAGACAAAGTAGAATCTCAATTCAACGGCTCAGACACAAGAGGTATGTGGCAGCGTCTACAGTCAATCACGGATTACAAAAAGAAAACCAGCCCCGTCACGGACCAGGATGTCTTGCTCCCAGGCAGACTAAATACATTTTTTGCCCGCTTTGAGGACAATACAGTGCCACTGACACGGCCCGCAACTAACACATGCGGACTCCCATTCACTGCAGCCGACGTGAGGAAAACATTTAAACGTGTCAACCCTCGCAAGGCTGCAGGCCCAGACGGCATCCCCAGCCGCGCCCTCAGAGCATGCGCAGACCAGCTGGCTGGTGTATTTACGGACATATTCAATCAATCCCTATCCCAGTCTGTTGTTCCCACATGCTTCAAGAGGGCCACCATTGTTCCTGTTCCCAAGAAAGCTAAGGTAACTGAGCTAAACGACTGCCGCCCCGTAGCACTCACTTCCATCATCATGAAGTGCTAAGAGAGACTAGTCAAGGACCATATCACCTCCACCCTACCTGACACCCTAGACCCACTCCAATTTGCTTACCGCCCAAATAGGTCCACAGACGATGCAATCTCAACCACACTGCACACTGCCCTAACCCATTTGGACAAGAGGAATACCTATGTGAGAATGCTGTTCATCGACTACAGCTCGGCATTTAACACCATAGTGCCCTCCAAGCTCGTCATCAAGCTCGAGACCCTGGGTCTCGACCCCGTCCTGTGCAACTGGGTACCTGACTTCCTGACGGGCCGCCCCCAGGTGGTGAGGGTAGGAAACAACATCTCCACCCCGCTGATCCTCAACACTGGGGCCCCACAAGGGTGCGTTCTGAGCCCTCTCCTGTACTCCCTGTTCACCCACGACTGCGTGGCCACGCACGCCTCCAACTCAATCATCAAGTTTGCGGACGACACAACAGTGGTAGGCTTGATTACCAACAACGACGAGACGGCCTACAGGGAGGAGGTGAGGGCCCTCGGAGTGTGGTGTCAGGAAAATAACCTCACACTCAACGTCAACAAAACTAAGGAGATGATTGTGGACTTCAGGAAACAGCAGAGGGAACACCCCCCTATCCACATCGATGGAACAGTAGTGGAGAGGGTAGTACGTTTTAAGTTCCTCGGCGTACACATCACAGACAAACTGAATTGGTCCACCCACACAGACAGCATCGTGAAGAAGGCGCAGCAGCGCCTTTTCAACCTCAGGAGGCTGAAGAAATTTGGCTTGTCACCAAAAGCACTCACAAACTTCTACAGATGCACAATCGAGGGCATCCTGTCGGGCTGTATCACCGCCTGGTACGGCAACTGCTCCGCCCACAACCGTAAGGCTCTCCAGAGGGTAGTGAGGTCTGCACAACGCATCACCGGGGGCAAACTACCTGCCCTCCAGGACACCTACACCACCCGATGTCACAGGAAGGCCATAAAGATCATCAAGGACAACAACCACCCGAGCCACTGCCTGTTCACCCCGCTATCATCCAGAAGGCGAGGTCAGTACAGGTGCATCAAAGCTGGGACCGAGAGACTGAAAAACAGCTTCTATCTCAAGGCCATCAGACTGTTAAACAGCCACCACCAACATTGAGTGGCTGCTGCCAACACACTGACTCAACTCCAGCCACTTTAATAATGGGAATTGATGGGAAATGATGTAAAATATATCACTAGCCACTTTAAACAATGCTACCTAATATAATGTTTACATACCCTACATTATTCATCCCATATGTATATGTATATACTGTACTCTATATCATCTACTGCATTTTTATGTAATACATGTATCACTAGCCACTTTAACTATGCCACTTTGTTTACATACTCATCTCATATGTATATACTGCACTCAATACCATCTACTGTATCTTGCCTATGCCGCTCTGTACGATCACTCATTCATATATCTTTATGTACATATTCTTTATCCCCTTACACTTGTGTCTATAAGGTAGTAGTTTTGGAATTGTTAGCTAGATTACTTGTTGGTTATTACTGCATTGTCGGAACTAGAAGCACAAGCATTTCGCTACACTCGCATTAACATCTGCCAACCATGTGTATGTGACAAATAACATTTGATTTGATTTGATCTGACAGACAGACAGACAGACAGACAGGCAGGCAGGCAGACAGACAGACATACAGACAGACAGGCAGGCAGGCAGGCAGGTAGATTTAGGGACGTGCCTGGAGAAGGCCTGGGCTTCCAAACCCCAGACTGTGGAGCAGTAGCTCCAGTGACATCCAGACAGATCCAGGCAGTGGCTCTGACTATGGCCCGTCATGACAGGCCTCAGGCGGGCTGCCAGGGACGGAAGGGCCCTGACCATGAGTCACCATGGTGGATGAAAAGACACAGTGACAACACACTCCAGCCACCTTTCTCTCTAATGGTCATGAAGAAAGGCTTCATCTTCTGTCTCCGGACCCCTGGTCAGATCTGGCAGAGAGAGGCAGTACCTGACTGGGCCAGCAATAATGAACATGGCTCGGAATCAATTACCTTCTCCTGGTGCAACGCCAGTTTATCTCAGCCTCTGTCCCCCAGGCGATACCAACCCAGCTGAGTACCTGCCACTAGGGCAACAGCCTAACAACGCAGCACCACCTTCTGCCAGCCTGGACAAACCCGTAGAGCTTTGACCCTTAACCAACCATTATAACCAGGAGAGGGACTCTCTGACCTTATATCACCCAAGCCTGCTGTTTTTGCTGCTGGGGTGAAGAAGAGAGGATAAGCCAGGGAGCCTGTGTGTCTGCCGTGGTACCTATCCATCGTGTCTGTGTTCCACAGGTCTCTGAGCCTTTGTGTGTGTGTGTGTGTGTGTGTGTGTGTGTGTGTGTGTGTGTGTGTGTGTGTGTGTGTGTGTGTGTGTGTGTGTGTGTGTGTGTGTGTGTGTGTGTGTGTGCGTGTGTGTGTATGAGCCTCGAGGGAATAGGGAAACTACTATCTCCACAATGTAACGGACTGCAAGCTTTAGTGACCAGCCCTGAACAGATACCAGCACCAGTACACAATGACAGTTCTATAGCAGTTCTGTAGCAGCTCAACTGGCACGGGAGGGGAAATCAAAGCACCACAGACGGACGAACGAAGACAAGACAAGACATCTCTTTGAGAATCATTCATTAAAGGGTTATCGCAACGAGCTATTTAATCAGCTTTGTAGGATTGAATGTTTTTATCTCCAGACTTGTATTTCCATTGCTGTCTGAAATCCTCGCTGTCCCTCAACTACAGTGGAGGTCTGACTCATTTTACAGACCATAATATTGTTTGAGTCAGCCTAAAGCTCTCTCTGTGTGTGTGTGTGTGTGTGTGTGTGTGTGTGTGTGTGTGTGTGTGTGTGTGTGTGTGGAAACCTTGTTCTCAGGTGACAAGATTCAGTACGCCTCTGCCTTCATCTGTGTATTCATCATGCCACACCACAGCACTCTGTGATGTGCCGTATAAGACTCTGTGTGGATTGATGATGGAGGGGGTAGAGAGCTTCTATATGGAGGAAAAGGTGGAGAAGAAAGAGGAGGATGACATTGACAATGTAGTGGTAGGCCGATCCTTCACTGTCAGTCACATGTCCCCCCGCCTTAGTCTCCCAGATCCTTGTCCTTAATTATGGGCTTCTGAGGATCAAGGGGAGATGATGCAATTCATCATCGTCTGAGAGAGAGAGAGAGGGAGAGGGAGAGAGAGAGGGAGAGAGAGATGGGAACAACATCAAACAAGCATTTGTAACCAATTAACGCAGCAGAGTTCTGTTTATCTCAAGGTGAAAGCCTTCATTTCCGTTGTCGCCAGGCATCTCTGGGTCTGACTTTGTTGTTGTGGAGTTTACTAGACGCTGTAGTGTTCACTAGACGCTAGTTCTCTTATCAAATTACCCTTTTTCTCCTTGAGTATTACTAAAGTCAACAATATGAGCTCCACGAAGGCAGTTTTACCGCATTGTTACAGTGGTTGGAGGTATGTGGTGATTCGGTATGTCTAAATATGTGCTGATACTGGGTCACTGCTTTCCTGACTGTCTACACACAAAAAAAAACAAGTGTTCCTCAAGGTTTTTTTTGGGGGGAAGGGTGATGCTTTTCTGTGGAACAATAATGACTCAGAACTCTTCAATGGTTCTTTCTAGTTCATAGAAGGGTTCTTCGCTCTTTTAGTGATAATTCAAATGTAGGGGAGGCGGCTCATTAGAATATTTTGGGGCGTCGGTTACGCACAGCTCTTTTTTGTGAGTCATTCCAGTTCATCTAATGTGTTTTGCTAAGCTGTTTAAGTGTGTACATGACTATGGCCAGTAAGTGTGTTGAGGCTGCACATGTGGTTTTGACTCAATTAAGAATGGTTGTTTAATTATGTCAGAGGTTCTCAATGATCTTCTCAGGGACTGCCAGCTGTTCCAGAGGGTTCCCAATAGATTTACCTCTTAAATAGAAAAAGGTTTACCAGAATATGTTCTTCAAAAGGATTTACGAAGAACCTTTCAGAATGAGGAAGGCTCTTTTTAGAACCATTCTCTATAAAGGTTCTACAAATAACCATGTGAAAGGGTTCTATATAGCCCCCAAAAGGGTTGTAACCATCGCAGAACCCTTTATTGGTGCTACTACAACCTTTTTCAATGTCTATTAGAACAATAGGACAGGGTTCTTTAAATACAAGTTCCATTTAGAACCTTATGAGCATGGCTCTTTATTGAACCTTCAACAAAGGTTCCACTATGGTTACAAGCCTAAGAACCCTCATGAACCATTATTGTTTAGTGTGGCGTCATTCCTTTCTGTTTAGAGACAGACACCGAGACGGGTCGACCACAGACAGACAGCACAGTCTCTGCACCCATCGATACTCTTGTATTGTGTCTGTGTGTTTCTCTGTGTGTATGTAAACCAAACAGTGTGAAACGTGTCCCTTTTTTCACCTCACCTGGTCACCATTCCCGCCTGGAGTCCCAAACTCCTCAAGCGACGGGACGAAATAACAGAGACAGTTCACCTCTATATACCCCACAGGCAATTTACACAGCATCACTGCGTTATTGTGTGTGTGTGTGTGTGTGTGTGTGTGTGTGTGTGTGTGTGTGTGTGTGTGCGTGCGTGCGTGCAGGAGAGCGCTAGAGAAGAGTGTGTGAATCTGCCTGCACGACCCAAAAGCACTTTACCGGCTGCATAGTTCTGCTCCAGTGACTTCAGTTTTACTCTCTGGCTGTAGAACCATCTTCAGAGAAGCAGTCAAATATCATGGTTAAAATACATTGAAAAAACCAAAGGTGGTGCTATTGTTTTTTTTGTTGTTTTTTTAAAGCTGAATGACTGCTGCAGATGTCAATATGTCGGTGTGCTTACCGAATGCCACCCCATTCACCACGTTTCAGAAATCTCTGTCTTTGCAGCTTAGAATCTAATAGCAGATGTATCTTTGTACACAGCCACTATTGGTTCTTGGCTGTACTATCCTGACGTAATCATGCTATGAATATATCTGGCATAAATGAATACATTTGTAGTCTGTTAGGTTTTAGTTTTGGAGTGTAGTGAAACGTGGGTGGATGGCTTGGGATCACTATAATTAGATATTCAGTAAACAAACCGATTGATGAAAATATAGTGGCTCAACCCCAACGTTTTTATGTTCAGAACAGACTTAAAGACACCTGTGCGATGAATAACCCCATGCCAAAAAGGTCAATGTTCATTTCGGCAGTGTTTATGTTTTCGTTAGGCTCTAAGTAGGTAAATTGATTGAAGCCGGCTTCACATACACAACAACAAACCATCAGGAAAAACTGAATCTGAAATGTTATCAACATACCATACCATCTGAAGAACTTCTTGGATATGTTGGTCCATGATTAAGAACAAGTTGGTAAAGCTAAGGAGGATCAGAACTCTACTTTAGACATCTACTCGTCTTTCTTGGATGGACACAACATATATGGTTAGAGTACAACCTGTCCTAACAGTATCCAGAACCATTTCTAGAACCTTTCATATTCTCGTATACTGGGCATCAATATAGTGTTTCACTAGACATGCACAGACACAATCTGTCTGGCCAGGGATTGTTCCTTGCTTGTCTAACTCAGACCAGACAAGTTGCTCACAGACGCGAATGTGTTTGAACTTCCACCTGGAAGGTTGGCGAGTCGATCCCAGATATCCGTGCTAGAAAAGGAAGTGCTCTCCTCAGACACGTACATGTGCACGCACACACTCACACTAATGGATGGTGTTGCAGTGGGGCCTGATTAGCCGGGTCTGAATAGGCCAGAATTGCATTTCTGTCGGCATGGCAAATGTATAGTGTCTCTGACTCCTACCCCGGGACAAGGGAGAGTCATTTAACGCTGTCTACCTTCCTCCCTCTCTGTCTACCCTCCTCCCTATTCCTCCATCTCTCACTCTCCCTCGCTCCCATTCCTTCTCTCTCTCTCACCCCCTCCACCTCTCTTTCTTTTTAATTCACCTTTATTTAACCAGATAAGCTAGTTGAGAATAAGTTCTCATTTGTAACTGTGACCTGGCCAAGATAAAGCAAAGCAGTTCGACACATACAACAACACAGTTACACATGGAATAAAACAAACATACAGTCAATAATACAGTAGAAAAATCTATATACAGCATGTGCAAATGAGGTAGGATAAGAGAGGTAAGGCAATAAATAGTCCATGGTGGCAAAGTAATTACAATATAGCAATTAAACACTGGAATGGTAGGATGTGCAGAAGATGAATGTGCAAGTTGAGATACTGGGGTGCAAAGGAGCAGGATAAATAAATACAGTATGGGGATGAGGTAGATTGGATGGGCTATTTACAGATGTGCTATGTACAGGTGCAGTGATCTGTGAGCTGCTCTGACAGCTGGTGCTTAAAGCTAGTGAGGGAGGTAAGAGTCTCCAGCTTCAGAGATTTTTCCAGTTCGTTCCAGTCATTGGCAGCAGAGAACTGGAAGGAGAGGCGGCCAAAGGAAGAATTGGCTTTGGGGGTGACCAGTGAGATATACCTGCTGGAGCGCGTGCTACGGGTGGGAGCTGCTATGGTGACCAGTGAGCTGAGATAAGGCGGGGCTTTACCAAGCAGAGACTTGTAGATGACCTGGAGCCAGTGGGTTTGGCGACGAGTAAGAAGCGAAGGCCAGCCAACGAGAGCGTACAGGTCGCAGTGGTGGGTAGTATATGGGGCTTTGGTGACAAAACGGATGGCACTGTGATAGACTGCATCCAATTTGTTGAGTAGAGTGTTGGAGGCTATTTTGAAAATTACATCGCCGAAGTCGAAGATCAGTAGGACGCTCTCTCTCTCTATACCCCTTTCCTCTCTCTCTCTATACCCCTCGCCTTTCCTCTCTCTCTCTATACCCCTCTCCTTTCCTCTCTCTCTCTCTATACCCCTTCCTTTCCTCTCTCTTTCTATACTCCTCTCCTTTCCTCTCTCTCTCTACACCCCTCTCCTTTCCTCTATCTCTATACCCCTCTCCTTTCCTCTCTCTCTCTCTATACCCTTGTCCTTTTCTCTCTCTCTCTATACCCCTCTCCTTTCCTCTCTCTCTCTATACCCCTCTCCTTTCCCCTCTCTCTCTACACTCCTCTCCTTTCCTCTCTCTCTCTATACCCCTCTCCTTTCCTCTCTCTCTATACCCCTCTCCTTTCCTCTCTCTCTCTATACCCCTCTCCTTTCCTCTCTCTTTCTATACCCCTTTCCTCTCTCTGTGCATTTAGTGAGAGCTAAGACACCTGCTGTTCAACATCGACATGCTGGAGAATGTAGAAGAAGCCTGTCAGATGTTTGTTAACTACAGCAGATACAGATATTCCTCCCTTTGCTACTAACAGATAGGCCCCCCCATGCTGCTAGCATATAGGCCTCCCCATATAATTCTCCCAGTGCTGCTAACACATAGGGCTCCCAGTCCTTCTAACAGATAGGCCTCCCCATGCTGCTAATACAGTATATAGGCCTCCCAGTGCCGCTAACCGATATGCCTCCCAGTGCTGCTAACAGATAGGCCTCCCAGTGATGCTAACATATAGGCCTCCCTGTGCTTCTAACAAATAGGCCTCCCTGTGCTGCTAACAGAAAGGCCTCCCAGTGATGCTAACAGATAGGCCTCCCTGTGCTGCTAACAGATTGGCCTCCCAGTGCTGCTAACAGAGAAGCCTCCCCCTGCTGCTAACAGATAGGCCTCCCAGTGCTGCTAACTAATAGGCCTCCCAGTGCTGTTAACTAATAGGCCTCCCAGTGCTGCTTTGCTCTCACTAACTGAACAAACTGACACTCTTACTTTTCACTTTTACAAAGAGTTAATATCTACCAGAGAGCATTAATATCTACCAGAGAGAAATTAGTGAGAATGAGTCAGAGATTGCGTCAGCGAGAGAGAGAGAGAGAGAGAGAGAGAGAGAGAGAGAGAGAGAGAGAGAGAGAGAGAGAGAGAGAGAGAGAGAGAGAGAGAGAGAGAGAGAGAGAGAGAGAGAGAGAGAGAGAGAGAGAGAGAGAGAGAGAGAGAGAGAGAGCGAGAGAAGGCACACACACACATGCATGCACAACAGCACACACACGTACACACAGACAGACAGACAGACAGACAGACAGACAGACAGACAGACAGACAGACAGACAGACAGACAGACAGACAGACAGACAGACAGACACTTATTAGTCCCCCAGAAGCAGCTAGACCTTTACAGGAATTCCTCTCTGATCTCAAGAGGGCTGTTGCAGGCTGTGTGTGTGTGTGTGAATGTTTGTGAGTGAGTGGATTTGTGTGTGCATTCGTGCATGCTTCAGGGCTGTAGTAGGAGGTGGAACCCATCTGAAGTCATCTATCTGCACCATGCTCAGTTAGGCTGGCTCCTTTCACACGGACCACAGTACACAGATCAACCATGGAGAGCTCTGACACAGCTCATAGACTATTTAAGGTATCTTACTGAGAGGTGTGCAGTCATTCTGCTGGGTTATATACTAGAATAAGTGAATGGGTTTCATGTGTTTTTGACATTTCTTTGTCATTGAAGTCTTTTGTTATTGTTGCTGTGTGTGGACGTTGCTAGCAAAGTTCAGTACCTTTTCATGGGTATTTCATATTTTACATCTTATTTTTATTATTTTTATTACACTCTGATGCCTGTCTCATCATCTATCAAAACGATAGTATACTTTGTTACCTTAAACAGCATATCCCCAATATATTGTAAAGGGAACTATTTGCAGTTGAAAATTACTTTCTTTAGCAGTGAGGACTTGAATTAGAATTTTCTAACTTTCAAATTTACATCCAAATTTCCAGGGGTCCCTGCTGAGTTTAGAATGACCCAATTGTGTAATTGTGTCAGGAATTGACAAATGGCAGCAGGTAATGGGCCTTTTCTAAAGCACCCAGTCTTACCTAACAGCCTTAACATCCTAACAGCCAGACGGAGGGAGAGATGAGGAGGACCCTTGTGAAAGATTATAACAATGTTGCATTTCTCCTTCTCACAAACACAAATTAAGTTCAGTGCCTGACAAGTCATTTATTCTCCCCACCACCAAATAGTATAAAAGCAGGGATTTATTAAAAGTTTCCATCATCCCCAAGCCTCCCATCTTTTCACTTCTGAAAATGTGTATTATGCGGTAGAAGGATGGAAGGGTTTAGGCATGGGGTTTTCATTTGCCTCTATTTTCTCAACCTCCCTCACCCATTTTACATGCCTCTGTTTCTGAGGCTGGAGGCTGCAGCTAGGGTACCTGGGGAAGATGGCGTGTTGGTAGGTAGGGAGGGTCTGTCGGTCCTTTCATTCGTCTGTCTGGGTGGGGTAGTGGTGAGGAGGGGGTTTGGATCAGTCTCTGGAGACATCCTTCGCTCTGAGTGACGAAGAGGATTAAAATGGTTCCACACCTCCGTAGCTAAAAGGAGTGAGAGAGGCAGAGACGTGAGAATTGCCTGAGAGTCTGGCAAGTCTAGTCTGTCCCCTGTCCCCAGCCACCTTTCATGGAAATCGACAGAGGAGTGGATGGTGGAGTGGATAGCACACTATGTTGCTGTGAATAGAGAGAGAGAAATGTGTAAACGGGTTGCTCAATGCGTCATTGCTTAGTCACGACTCGCTGGTGTCTGTCACTCTCTCTGGTTTTGACACCAAACGTTATTAACGCATGTAACTTTCACAAAACATCTGGTTCTTAGTCTATCATTAGACTCTTAGAATAGAGGGTTCCAAAAGAGTTATTTGGCTTTCCCCATAGGAGAACCTTTTTGGGCTCCAGGTAGAACTATTTTGGGTTTCAGGTAGAACCCTCTGCACTGTTAACCCTTTGACACATACCAACACACACGGCTGTGATCATTCTACAGTGGTGATTTTATTTGCCCCCATAGTCTTGTTGGACATCATCAGTGCTTAATCCTACCGGAACAGGAACCAGCACTCTCAGTTTTGGACTGTTTCCAGGATCATGATCAGGTTCCTCTCTTGGCATGAACAAGTATTTTGTAAAAATTCTAATACAATCATTCCAAATGAATTCAAATTGCTTCTGTAATTCTCCTGTCCCCTAAAAAAGGTAACTTGAAAACGTGCCTGATAGGCCTATTCTAAGAATTTATTTGCGTTGGGCCGGCCCGGGTTTATGGTTTCCGCAACGCTGTAGCCTATAGACCAGGTGTGGCCAAACTTTTGGCTCGAGAGCCACATCGGGTTTTTGAAATTCAACAGAGGGCTGCATTTTTAGGGGGACCAATTGTTTGTTAAAATTAATTTGCGGGGGCCTCCCGAGCGGCGCAGCGGTCTAAGGCAGTGGTGTCACTACAGATCCGGGTTTGATCCCAGGCTGTGTCACAGCTGGCCGTGACTGGGAGACCCATGAGGCGGCGCACAATTGGCCATGCATCGTCCGGGTTAGGCGAGGGTTTGGCAGGCCGAGATTTTCTTGTCCCATCGTGCTCCAGTGACTGTGGTGGGCCGGGCGCATGCACGCTGACACAGTCGCCAGGTGCATGGTGTTTCCTCCGACGCATTGGTGCGGCTGGCTTCCGGGTTGAGCAGGCATCGTGTCAAGAAGCAGTGAGGCTTGGCTGGGTCATGTTTCAGGGGATGCACGGCCCTCGTCCTTCGCCTGTCCTGAGTCCGTACGGGAGTTGCAGCGATGGGACAAGACTGTAACTACCAATTTGATACCACAAAATTGAGGAGAAAAAAGGGAGAAAAAAAAGAGAAAAAATGTTTTATGTCTCATGGGCTGGGTTGAAGTTCCCGGCAGGCCGAATACTTTACCCCCCCCCCCTTGCTATAGACCAATGCATGGCCATTGCTGTAATGAGAGAGAAGCACACCCGTATCTCTCACAGAACTAGAATGAGATTCACTTTCAATGATCTCTCCCTCTCTCTGAACTGATAGACATGAGCCTGCAACTTTCATCTCTCCAGCTTTGCACTTTATCATTTATTTCCTTGGCCCCGGGACAGGTGCTGGAGGTGCCGCATTACCCCTGATAAATTGAAATACACTTGCCAAAGTTATAGGATAACTGCTGTCTGTGAGATAAATAATTTAAATCGTTTAGAATACT